>NW_017179735.1:50904-63964 GCF_001652005.2 Ceratina calcarata
GATCTTACGACAGATAATTAAATTATAGTTAAGTACAGTTCGAGCAACTTCAAATTTCCATGACGTGATATATAACAAATATTTTGTAAGAATTTTTAATTTAATGGAATTCCTCGAATTAATGAATTCTTGTAGTTATATTTTTTTTAATAAAATCGTTGTATATTACAGTTTTAATTGTACGTTGAAGATCAGTGTTTTGTGCATTGTATTAAGAAAAAACAAAACGGCGTACACTTTGTTAATAAGGTAATTACAATAGACCGCTGAAGTACTTAAAACTTGGTTCCTCTTAAACTGTTTAGTGTCGAGTGCATTAAAGTTTCAAACAGTTTCCGTTTTTTGCGTTAAGTTCAACAAGTACTTCCCGGGTTATTTAAAACTAGTTCATCTTTTTTATTCGCCATTAGATAGTTTCCACGGCGATTTTCGTTACTCGGCTACGCCGGCAAGAACCAGCGAAAGTTGAGACTTGTTCAGAATCTTCCATTTCACCGGGTTCTCTTTCAAGCGCGTTAATTAATCACAAGATCACCCGTGGAATACTTCGGGCTCTTGTTATGAACAACTTTCTCGCCCCTGCCACCCCCCCCACCACTGATCAGTGGGAGGATTCTTCGGATATTACATAAAATGCGAATGCCATTTAAACGTTGCGTTCGTTACGAAACTCAAACGACTGGGTCATTCGGCATCGTTATAAAATTTAAACAATTAAATCCGCGTCCATCAGGGAACGCGCGAACTTTTTAACAAACAGCCGAATTTGTAATTTTTCAAATTTCTCCCCTGGCCCGAAAAATATTTTCGCGGTTTTTAATTGCACTTCAACTTTTTTGGGAAACGATTTTAATATAAAAACTGAACATCTTCATTAATATATTTACGTAAAATTTATAACACACAAAAATAGTCACTGATTTTAACTGAATCCGGATTACGCGGATTACAATAGGGAGTTAGAAGGGTGCGATGTACGTTGGATTTTCGAAGGAGAATGTTTAACAGGCTGGAGATAAAACTAATTATTCGCACGAGCGTTTATGGTCGGATCTTTTTCGGGGTGTCGGAATTTACCGCTGGACTCATAGTGTGAAATCCAAAAATACTGAGCCGAACCGTTTGCCCCCGCCGCAGTTTGCATAATTGGCCAATAAAAAAGAATCCATGGCACGGTGTAAAATAAATAGAGCGATTCGCCGGCGCAACCTCGAGAACGTGCCGTAACGAGCAGCCAGCCGTAACCGTAATGAATTCTTTAATCCTCAACGTTTAAGGCCAGAATAAATTTGATAAACAAGCGAGAATGCACTGGGAACCGTGTTGCTTCTTGTTTGCACTAGGAACTTTAATTGAAGACCTATACTTCAGGCTTTAACATTTTTTCTGTCTAATTAAATAACATTTGACGAGGAGTGATAAATAAAAGTAAATTCATGTTCGTTTCATTTATTTATATTTTTAACCATCAGAAATTTCGCCTTTTTATAAAGAGACGATCTTTTCGGATCGGTGCATAAGCGTCGCGAGTGTAAAACATATTACCCCCGAGGGTAAAACGTACCCCTCATTATCCGCGTGTTCCTCACTTGAGTTACATCCCACGCGCGCGTACCCTTTATGTCAATTTGCATACTAAACTCGTTGAAACAACTAACAAGGATTCCGCTGACAGCGGCTCTAAACCCACTAATATGCAAAATGTTAAAAAGCCAATTTAGGGCAACCGAGAGCCCCTTTATTGCTCGTAGGGCCGGTCGGTCGGTCGATACCCGATGGACCGGGCACACATAAGAGCTTGCCGGCTTCCCAGAGCGAAGAATTCAATAATTCCTAGAGAAAAAAACTTCACGATATTATGTAAAACCAATTCGAAAAGTTGATGTAGCTCCGTTCGGGCGAGCGAATTGGAACAATTTTTATCTGCGACGTCACTCCGGGTTGAAAATGAAAACTTTCGAATCGGCGATAAGAGGAAAAAAAGTTTCACGAAATGCAAATAAGTTTAATTCCATCGGAACGATCCCATCGGTTTTCGAAAGGGTCGGCCACCGTCAGCTGGCGCCACAGCTGGGAAACTTTCGTACTAAGCCCCGTAGAAAAATTAATTATATCACGAGGATCGTTTCAATTATTCCAGTTTTACAGTTTCGCGAAAACTTATATAAAATTATCCTCGCTATGTAAGAATTCTGCAGCTCCGGATGCAAATCGTACGTCCAACGATTTTCAAAAGAGAACCGAGAGAAGTTCCGCGTTATCAGTCAACATTTGATTTAATTAACCATTTCAAATGCGATTACACGAAAGACGCAGGAGGAGACGTTACAAAGCTGAAAGATAATGAATGTTACAAGTTCGCAGTGGAACTTCGGGACGGCGGAACAAGACAGGATAATTATAAACAAGTTGGAACGCGAGCGTAGCAACTTCGGTTAATTCTCATGCAAGCAATGAAACAAATCCCGGACTTTTATTGCTTATCGTGAATTAAAGAAGTTCCGCGGCGATTGCATAAACCGGGTGAGTCGCGTCCGTCGGATCTGGGTCGTTAAAATGCAGCACGGGCCGGGGCGTAATACGTATCGAGCTAGGGAATCTATTGTCGCGGCTGGATACCTACCGGGTGGAACTCGCGCTGCAATAACCAACGCTCGACCCTACGCTGGATAATCGTCTCATAATTCACATATCCACCGTGATTATTATTCATACGCGCAGCGAGAGTACGGAGGCAAATTGCCAGCTAGCTTAGCAAATACACACCACGGTGTACGCCAGTTTAGCTCCCGATCGGGTTTTAGGTAACGCTACACCACCGCAGAGTCTCGTCGAATGAAAATTCGTGGATTATATTTCTAGAAACGTGTACAATTAAAATCGAGTATAAAATTATTGATAAAAATCGTAGTATCGACAAGCTGAAAAATGATCTCGCTATTTCATATGAAACAGATAGTATAGAAGGAGCGATCTAACACTTTGAGACGTTTTCTCTGGATATTTGCTGTCGAAACGCCTCGCATTCCGTCCCTCGATCTCCGATATCTCAATTTTTCCGTGGCTCCGGCGGTGTGCAGGAAACGATCGATCGCGGAAGCGTTCGCGGAGCCGCGAGGGGGGACAAGGGGTAGCTGTCCCCGCGTGTCAAATGAAAATATGTCAGTGGCAGTCGGTGGCAGCCCGAAATCCGGATGCGGTAGCGTGCTCATCAGCATGCGAAAACTTTGTTATTTGTTTGAACACGTTCAATTATGCATGCGCAATATGCTGACGGATTTCAAGGGTGCAGGGCGGAAAGTTGGGGGAGGGCGGGTGGTCAACGGAAGGGTAGACAGAGATATGCGTGCGTATCACGTTCGAGGAGATTCCTATTCAAATAACGCGCTCTCTCGTTCCGCTGTAATTGAAATAATAATAAAGCGCACGCTCTTAAAGTAGAACTCCTCGTTTCTGTACTGATATTTTTATATGGTATAATGATTTATTAGCCGCTATGTTGAACGCAGATTTTATGCGTTTATGGGGAGACTGAATGCGCACAGTGTAATGTATGAAATATCAAAGGCTGGTGATATTATTATCATTTAGAGATTGCTACATAAAATTCTTGATTGATACACAGTTCATTTGTATGGCCTTGAGTAACCCATATTACTTCTTGGTAGGAAATTTTCGGCTATTTAAGTAAAAGTAAAAGATACGTTATTGGTCATGTCTTATTATATCATATATTAGGTTTTATAGGAATCGGTAATTGTACAAGCGAGAAGAATATTAAGTAGAGACTCTCTTAAATAGAATAGTTGCCTCCCAATTGTACATGTACATTTAAATGAGCCGTCACTGCGTAGAATAAACGAGGGTGCGCCGGGATTCAGGTAAAATATTAAACTTGGGGATAACTAATCTGTAGGAAGTTCGCATAATGCAACGGCGGCGGCGACTCGGGGGGGAGGGAAATCGAGACGGTCTGGGAGCCGGTCAATTGGAAACGGGGTGACCGAGTTTCGAGATTCCTGCCGCCTTTGCCCGTACCGGAATCGCGTCGTCAACCGAGGCATATCGAATTCTTCGTCGGACTCCGTCGGAATGCTGGAGTCCTTATACCTTACCTGCTCTCTTTCATTCACCGTCTCTTCTCGTTCGCTTTTCCTCTCCATCCCCGGACACCCCCAGCACCCAGTCCCGTAAGGAAATAATCCTCCGAATACTTCGCCGGTTCGCGGACCGGTTCCCTCTCGTGACCCAATTCACGCTTCTCGCGGGGGCTAACGACGCGCTAAACGGGCAGCTAGCGGCGCATAGTAATCTCGTGACGTGACGTGCTTCGCAAAGGACGATTACGCCACGATGGCGTTTGATGGAGTGCTGGGAATAATTTGCGAGTGAGATTGAGATACACTGCTGTTCACAAGTGCTTGGTCACTTTAGACAATTGAATGCTTAGCTATTGACCGAGTGATCTAAGCGAGATTTGATAAGACGACGTGGTATTGGTAGATACGTGGACTTCGTGCGTCCATTGTACAATTTGAAGAATTTATATACATATAAAAATACAATCATTTTCTTTTAGATTTTATGCTCTAAATTGGTATAAATGTCTACGTGCTAATAATTTATGTAAGGAAACTCTGAACGGGCAACTTGATTTTTACTAATAAAATACTTTATTACTCGTGAAAAATGCGAAGAGAGCGAGAGGTGAATAATAGTTACAACTGTTCATTTGTCGTGTTCCGTACTATAATACTGAAGATAGTGGTCTCGCAGATATACGACCGGTAATATATTATCTTCGCGCAGCCGCACGTATGCAATTTATTTCTTGCATTAATTTCCAACTTAAATGAGCATTGTTACACGGAACATTTAACAGTTGCAAACCTGTTTTTTCATTGCAAACGCGCGCTTTTATGTTAATAATCATACCGCGTTTTACGTCACGCTTAGAATTAATCATTCTTCTTCGTACGACTCTTTATCCAATAATAAATTAAACTCGTGCGATAATAAATTGAAGAAGAATGTCCTTGAATTTATTATATAGTATTATTAAAATGCATATTGCTTTAAAAAACCAAATATATATTCGCATGATTACTAAATAATGTGAAATATTTTATTTCCTATATATAACTGCTTTACTTTGTTTAAATCCTCTTAATTAAATTGTATAAATTATAGTAATGTATATTGAACGAAGATTTTGGAAATTCTTAGTATGCAAGCGAATGGCGTGCTGAAGTGTAGGCACGTGGCACGCCGAGACCTTAATAGCTGAGTCTCAAGACTAAAAGCAACTAAAAGGAATTCTCGGTAGAGGGAAAAGCTCGTAAGGGCGGTGCCGAGTGTCGGTAGCATTTCCAGTCGTTCCACCACGTCCGATTCACCCGGTTTGATAGCACTGACCCAGATTCGTCGGACACACGTCGAAGAGCAATCGATAACCCGTTCTCTGCAATTATCTCCCTTAATATCCAACCCTCTGTTGCAAAAGTCACGTTCAACCAGTGGCCGAGCTTAATTGCTTTTGAAGAATTAGAAAATTAACCGGCTCGAATTTTATCTGTAATTTTAACATATTAAAACGCCCAATGTGAACACAAATAATTATGAATTATCAGGTTCATTTATATAATAATTGGATTCAAATTGGATTTAATATTTAATCATGTGAATTTCATTACGGGCTTTAACCAAGTTCCTGCAAATACTTGGAAAACTGCTATCGTATCAATTTCTGCTCTCCATTATCCAGCCATGAAGAGCTGCAAGTTGCCCGTAAAACTCATTCCGGAATCAGAATTCCGAGCGTACTGCCCTCGATTCGCACACAGTTCCGAGTTCATGTTCAATATCGCGATTCTTTCGCCGCTATGGCCGTCTCTGGCTTCCGTCCGTGGCGTCATGCGAGCTCTTATTAAAGGTGACGATTTATCGCTAGTAATAACGGGTGCGGTCTGGCGCGCCGAATGTGTCTCCACGCGGGCTCCCCGGGGAACACCTTTTTCACGGTTCAACCCGTAGAAAACTACGAGTTCACGGTCGACTTCTCAGCTACGAATATGCATAACGAACTAAATACAATCATTAATTGTTTCTGTAAAATCGAACTGAAACTGAAAGAATGGAAGATCATCCTTCATTTTAATGCGACTGTATATCATATGAAAATGCGTAATCAATTTTCATTCGATAAATTATATACTTGCTAAATTCAGGATTTTATTAGAGTATATGAGAAAAATTCTTCGGTCCATAATCCATCTTCATATTCCCATCTGTTATATCAATTTCGCTTCATTCGTTCATTAAATCAATCACACGAGAAACAGGAACCAGAGTCTATCCGCATATATTCTTATATGCTCTTATATGCTGTTACAATATGCTCTGAGATTTACGAAGATGTAAATAGACTATGAGAAATTCTGCTTGGGCACAGTAGCCATCAACGAGAGCACGTATCCTGGAAAATAATAATAACGAACAGGGCGTCTTGAATTATGCAGTGCTCCATTTCGTTCGCAAAGTAAACCCAGCTGTGATTCCTTCGTAGTACGCGCTTCAACTGTTCTAGATTAACAATCCCTGGCGTTCTAGCTCGGATGCGTTGACGTTACTCTGCGACTAGCTTTGTCTCTCTCTCATCTCTCTCTCTCCCTCTCTCTTTCTCTCTCCCCGAAGCTAGCTAGCTGTAACGAGCCTCAGGATTGATTAACCGTGGCGTCGGGCAACTCTACTTCTGCCAAGTCTCGGGCAAACGAGTCGACGCGACGTCTCGATCCCCTGGCGAAGGATCACCTCGAGCCTTAATTACGCTTGATTAATAGCTTCTTCGACGGATTGTCAGCAGTAACGGTAGCAACGGCTCAAGGTTCGCCACAATTTTTCGGCCACCTCCCACCTCGTTCGACTAATTCCCTGTGTACACTTATACGCTTAAAATAAAGTGTCAACCGCGGACGCTTAGCTCTCGATTGATAGGGCAGCGTCGCGGCTCTTTCAGCCTGCCAACTTTGATTAATTGTACGGGAACCTCCTGTATGCCCTGTCTTCGGTTTGATTTCACGTTAACAGCAGCCAAGTTGGATTATTTGAATTATTGGAATTATTGGATTATTGAAAGATTGATGGAATTCAATCTAAAATTACAGGAAGACTTAAAATATTTAATTTTATTATAATTACTCGCTTAATTGGTAGAAGCGAATAAATTGAAGCCGATAGAATTGTGTTGGAGTAAAATTTAACGAGCGAGTCAGGTCCGCGCGACATTTCCCCGTGTAGCAGAAATTGCGGCATCGCTATTAGAGGGGAAGGAAGAGGCGCAGCGTCGAAGACCGTTGAAAACAGCAATTCCTTCAATTTCCGCGACTCTCTAAATCTTCATGAAATTTCCACGGGCGGCCGGGAGACGGGGGGGCCGCGCACTTTTCTCGAGAACGGGAACGCGTCTTTGATATCTGGCCGGAGTAGGAAACCGTTTGAAACGACGAAGCCGCGACGACGAGGGGAAATGACTGAGTTGTAATCTTCCGTTTTTCAGCGTCGAAACGAGCGGCCGCAAGCACCGAAATAGATTACAAACGTAATATTTCAACCGCCATAAATATTCTCCCGTTAACGTTGCATCGGGCCAGCCGTCCCCCCGTACCTCTCGTCGCTGGCTTTGACTTCTGCTTCTTTTTAAGCGATCCTCTCGCGATCTAATTGGAATAAGACAGATTTTTGTGCCAGGTGGCCACTCTTAATTGGTTGCCCGTCATTACGGGTGGTCTCGCGGTTCTAATTACCGTGGACCGACCTTTTACGCTTCCTCTTTAAGAAATTTCCGCCGGACTTGCGAAATATTTATAACCCGACGACGTAGCTAAGTGGAACATTGTTTCTCATTCACACCTTTTTCACTGGTAATTAAGTAACATTTTGCTCAGAATAATTCATTCATCAAATATTAACAGCATCGTAGACATTTGTATTTTACTCTTTAAGCGAATTCTTTCATATGATAAAAAAATAATCTACATGAGTATTAAAGTAAAAGTTTATTATCACACATTCTTACAAAATGCGCACAAAGTCACGACGTTCATAACAAATGAACTGTTTTGGATATCACGTCGAAACTGTAAATGTGACAGCGTCTGTGTCATCAGTTCCGTTTCTAAAGCTTACAGATTTGTTTTTTTGGCGTCAGTAGAAGGTAGCTTCTTCCATATTAATTTCTCCTTTTAATCGCCGAACGCTTGATTCCATTCCTGGATCTCGGCCGATCCGAAGATCACGAATACAATGAACGCCGATATCTGGGCGACGATGTTTAACCAAAACACGTATCTCCATCGCGCCATGCTGTGCTGCATTGTAAATGGATTTAGAATTACAGAAGATAAGAGTTGAGCCAGAGTAATAAAAGCTACTTAGAGATTTTAATCAGTAGAGCTCGAAATCTGATTTAGCATGCTAATTGTGGTCTAAAATTAGTTAGATTGAATTATGAGTTCCATTTAAAAATTCATTAATTAGATTCATAAGATAAATATGATATTAAAAATTAGAGAATGGATTTGAAAGATCAGATTAGAAAATAGTAAATTAAATGTATAGACGATAGGATTTAACAATGCCAGTTAAATGGTTCTCGAAACAATGAGCGAAAGAAGTTGTTAATAGATCTTTTACCCCTTCTTCCATAAGTGCGCCGACCAGAGCAGGCAAAATGAATGCCGAGATAGTTCCTGGAGTATTCGTGATGCCCATTAAGATTCCTGCGTAATTCGGTGCAAGATCGTTCTGATTGACAAGGTGGCCGACAAAAATGGCACCGCATAGCACCACGCCGAGTATCAGGAACACTGTGGAGGTCGTGCGATCACAGCCGATGTGCGCGATTACCGCGAGGCAAATACTTGGAGGAATGCAACCTATATTAATAATAAAATTGATTCATTAAATTTAAATTGTTGGTCTTTTGACAAAAACTTATTCACTTGTATGATTTGATTTTTGATTGAGTTAGCAAATGAAACTCACTTATAAATACGGCGATCTTTCGAGCCTGAGTCTGGGTCCAGTAAGTTTTCTGTCTACCCCAGTCCAGTAGCTTGCCAAGCAATGGATTCGCTATCGCGTTCAAAAGATATGGTGTACAGCTTAACGAAGCATTCTAAATAATATCAATATAAAAATTAGACTTGCGATTAGATTCAAATTATTCATACTAAGTAAGGAAAAAGATAGATCAAGCGATCTCTGTTGATTCAAAGAATCAGTTATTTTAAAAACTCACCGATTTGATGTCGAATCTGAGAATCTTGTTCATGTACAACGGCAACTGGGTGAGCAAGAAGTACCAACAGAAGTTGCCGAACGTGTTGGTATAGACTAACGCCAGGAAGGGCACCGACGTGAATATCTGTTTCCACGGTATTTTCTGCTTAGTGGATTCGGGCGTCCGATGCCCATACGAGTTCACGATGTACAGTCGTTCATCCTCCGTGATGTACTTCTGCGTTTCCGGGTTGTCCGCGAAGAACCACCAAAAGGCCACGCACCAGATGAACGGCAGCGTGCCGTGTATGTAGAAAACGGCCTCCCAGCCCATGGTACCGACTATCATTCCGGAGCTCAGGATGGACACGACCGTCCCGAGAGACGTGCCGGCGTAGATGATGGCGACCCAGGTGCTCTTCTCTTCGTAGACGACCCATTTGCCGACGAGGACGTTCACCACCGGCAGATTCGCAGCGGCCAGTAGGCCCGTGAAGAACCGGATGATGTACAGCACTACTAATATGTGCGCCACCGTTGGTACTATCAACGTCAGCAAGGCATTCGACAGCACGCAGACCAGCAAAACATTTTTCGTGTTGAAGCTTGATTATAAAAACGAATCAGCTTCATTTCGTAATTCAAAATCAATTCATTCGGGGTACTGCAGATTATGATAGATAAACAGGAACTGTCGATACATGCAAGCAGGAAGTTCGAGAAAGTATGCTTGGAATTGTTCATAGAATGTGACTAATGGCAAACAGTTTTAGCTGTTAGTTTTCAGAACTGCTGAAGTCGTTTGTAGTGTACGTTTTGAAGTTTCGTATCGAGTGTAACAGCACCTCGTTACCAAATTCGTTATCGCAGGATCTTAAAAACCTGATAAAGTCTTCGAACGCAGAGCTATCAAAATCTCGCTACTAAAACTACTGGAAACTTTCGCTGACTGCGCTTTGATAAAACGAGATAATAAAGAATGCTTTTGATAAAAGATTTCGGTAAAATGTTTCAATACATTTACTGTAATAATAGAAAGGATTCTAATCAATTGATGGATGTTTCATTTATTAATGTATGTATCCATATACATATTTATTGTATGAATTTATTTATAAAATTGATAGAAAGTTGACAGCAAAGAATAATTACCGATCAGCGAAGTAGCCCGAGGGGAACATTCCAACGAGATAGCCAGCGAAATAGATACTGACTACCAAACCCTGTTCGGTCGTGGACCAATCGAATGGACCGTCTATGTCCACTGTCGCTTCATCCATCTCAAATCCGCATTCTTGCGACGCGTCACTTTGTACACCGTCACCTTTCTTAGCTTTCACCATGCCTACTATGGCCGTGGCTATGTTTACTTTCAGACCGTAGATGATCATGTTCGCTATGCAGAGCATTATGGCGAAGAGGTACCTGACTATATCCAGCTTCATCGCTGATCAAATTAAAATTGATTTATTTTAAACGCTGATTTTGAATAGAATTTTTTTTTTTTCGTTTCTTTTATGAACCTTCGTCGTGGCACTTTCGATTAATGACATCTTTAATATCTCTACACGGTTTTATAATCCAGTGAATACTTAGACGAGAATATGATCGCCGGCTTACGTACTTATCTCGGTACCTTTTTCGTCTCGAACCGTAGAGAGAAAATTTGATACTAGCTAGACGAGCACCGCGCGTCGACCTGATATCGTCGCTGTGTTAGCTGTCACTTTTCGCATCGATCCGATCGAGACAACGTCCCGTTCGCTCCGCGCATTCGATACAATCTCGGCGACTATCAAATCATCTGTTAACGACTCTCGTACACTGATTTCTTCCCTGCCAGTGGATCTAGTATCTATCTATTATTTACGACACAATGTGACTGCTTGTCTGAAACGAGATTACGTATATGTGACGTGGTCGTCCCGGATCGCGATCCTCGTTTGTTTCTCTGAAATCGGCCGCGCTTTTCAAGTGTCGATTCCTTGATCCATCATGATTGGCTCTACTGTTGCGTCGAGATAAAGAACCGATCTGTTCTCGCGCGTTGGAACCGTGGAATCAAATACGTGGAATAATTAATTGACATGAGAATATGACGATTAATTTTTAGTAAAATTCAGATTTTGTTCTTCGATATTAAAAAATATCTGTATCATTTAACATATGGTTGTTTTATAAGTAAACGATTACTTCCTTCCAAAACAATTTAAGGTTGTATGAACACTTACATCAAAACAATGACAGAGCATTGAAATTTTAACAGTTACTAGATGTCTTAAACTGTTGGCAGGGATCTTACGGCACATACAACCTTAAATATCTGCTTATCATATTGATAGACACATAAACATAGCCATAGAAACTTGCATCATGGGTTTCACGCTATCAAATCTTATTCTCTTTTCGAAGAGCGTCCCTGAGGAATTTCATCGCTTTGACCTTGTTTTCACTCGTACGATATCGTTCTTATCGTGACCATGTTTAAAGAAGTATCGACCGGTCTCAAAGTTTTTATTGTTCCCTGTCAACCTGTTGAACGTTTCACCTACATATAGACGTGCATGCACGTTACATTCTCACCTATGACTCCGTCGACGATGGCGATTCACTTGTATCAGCAGCTGCATCGCCACAATTATTGAATGAACAAACGCGTACTCGCGTGATACGTCGAATTCCAATGCACAGGCATTCATATGTAATTTAAATAAGATCAAATTCCATTACGTGGTAGTGCGCGAAATTCTATTTCAATTTTATATCCGATTAATCGAAATTTAATGAAATTAATTATACAAATTTCATTTACGCTCCGTAAAAATTAATCTTTAAATCCGATTTTAAAAATTATAAAATTATAATAAAGTAGATGAGTGTAATTATTAGGAAATTGCAATTTCAAGATGAACTTCGACTTCTTTATCGAACGTATTTGCATAGATTTGAATAAAGTTAGCCTTCAGGGCAGAATATGACTGGCTCAGAAAATAGTTTATTGAAAAGAGACTGATTATTTCTATTACAATGTGATACGAAATATAACAGTGTGTATACTTTATCTACTTGAATCTCGGCTCAACCTGTTTTCTGTTAAAGCAATTATCGTATGCACGCGACGCGACGCCAATAAGAGCGAGTAATATATAAGCGAGCGTACGGCGCGTGTATGTATACCGTGTGCTCGATGCAATTTCCACTATGTAACGATCCTCCTATAGCTGTCTACTTGAACAAAAGGCCATTGACACAAAGTGCTGATAAATTAGTGCATAGTCAAGTGATGCATAAACAATCCGTGGGAGATAATGCGGGAATATAGGTTGATACACGTGCGTGACGTCATATGCGTCGATTATGGCACACTAAGCGTAACTTATTGACAATTAACGATATCAATCATTTGTTTTTAGAATAAATCGAGCAAACGACGATGCGACGCATTCGTGATTAATTGAGAAAGTAACGTAGATATGAAATTTAATCCGATTACACAACGTTATCAGATTTCACGAAATTCGTGACAAAATATGATGCAATTTTCGTTATGATTTTTCAATTTGTCAGTTGTGTTAATTTTTAAAAAGTCTGACTTTCATCAAGTGGTATTAAGTAGTTTAATAATTCTATAATGTGTTTATATTTGTATTAAATCTAAGTTAGAGTTTAAAGAATTGGATTAGAGGATAAAATGATCTTTATCATTTATCTCGTGAATTTAATCATTTGTTTTAAACCGATATGGGTAATAATTTAAGAAAGATTCAGATAAAAGTATGTT
>NW_017179735.1:64653-67208 GCF_001652005.2 Ceratina calcarata
TTTTAGTACGTAGCTATTTATTATTAGCATTATTCTTCCGACGTCTGATTTCTTTTTAATTATAGGAAATGCGTTTTTCTAAGGTACATGAACTTTTGTGATTGAGTGTATAGCCAATACATCCTTAAACTATGACTAATGAAAAATTGTGAACGTTATTTGATTCGCATTTTTGTTTTCATACGCCACGTTCATTGATTGACACAAGTGTTCGCGAAATCCACTCGCGAAGGTGTGAAGCCTCGGCACGTTAAAAATGAACGCGCGTTTCGCGCAGGGCGAAAAAAGAAAGGGAAAGAGGGAACGTGGACGACGGGATGAAGAGGCGAAATCGGAAAGGGAGTAAAAAGAGTCGAGGTGCGTTTCATAAGGATAGTCGACTCGTCCCGAGACTCGCGAGGGAGCCTCGCTGGCTTTAGGTGACCGATTAGACCTAAGAAATCCCCGGATAGAACCGGTCTGAGAACGGGCTCGGGCAGCATTGTCCGGCGCGACGCTGGCCGGCCACTTTGCTGTCTTACGATTCCCTACAGAAGTGTAAACACAGCCGCCGCAGGCACTTCAAAAGGCCGCAACTCTACTCGAAAATAGAATCAGTCAAAGGCTGACACTTCTCGGCGCGCCGGTGGAATACCAATTAGCCGCTGGAAGTCCGTCCGTCTCGCGCGTTAACAAGCGTGATGCCCTCTTGACGTTACTCGCCGCAATGCCAAACTCCTCGGACCACCTACCGCGAAAGTAAAGCGTCGCGATACAAAGAGTTCCTTACCCCTTTTGAAACGGACTGATGTTCCGGGACGGTTGTTAATTATAGAACCCGCTCGTTAATTCCTGTTCAGCTATTCCGTCGTTCTTCTCCTCTGCATTTTATACAGTCCGGACTGCCTGCTGTCATCGTTTATAAAAAAATATTTTCTGCAATTAGTCGAACCATAAAGTTTCAATGAAAGCGATAAGCGAAGGGGTAAACTATATTAAAATTCTTTAATTGGTTCAGGGATATTCTTCTTATCTTGCTTCTCATCAAATACCTGATGACTTATGAAGAGGGACGCAGATCCGTACGCTTCACCATGTGTATATTTTCACCGCAATGCGTCAGCTTCGGTAGGATTCCGTTTGGAAACCATTTTTCATTCGCGTCCCGTGATCTCGGGCGTCCAAATTCACCTCCCGTGTCATCGAGGGCATCTACTATTCCACGGACGTCATCTTCCCGCGTCTAGGCGGTACACATAGCCTCCCTTTTGTGGGAATTCCTTCAGGAACCCCGATACCAACGGTGCGGATCGACGATGTTAGAATGACAAATAGTCACCGATGCCGTTGTAATAGATAGATGGGAACCCGCGCTGCTACGGTCCTTTCTATTTGTTTCATCGAAATTCGGATGCGGACCCGAAGTTTGCACTGGCTGTATCAACCGGGATTGTCCGCCAGGATTGATAGTAATCGACGGAATGGAGTTTGTGTTTAAAGAACTCGAAACGGAATTCAGTTTCACCAAGTGATATCCCTTTGATTCGAGCTTCCGCAATATCTAAATATTCTGTCACACGTTATATTAAAAAACTGATAGTAAAATAACGTCTGCGTTTTTGTACGTTCATAGTTGATAAAAATCAACAGAGGATTCAGTATGGAGAGAAGCTTGAGAGGCGTGTGTGTATTTAACGTGAATTGTACAATTGGTTTGAAATAGTTCAGAAACGTATCTTACACCGACGCACGAGAGAACGTTAAACATTCTATCAGTTTTACCTATTTTACATGATAATCTCGAGTGTGCACACATTTCTATGCCCGGTATACACACTTGCGCGCCGTCGTCGTGAGTAAGAAGGCAACGACGACGACGACGACGGTGCCATTGGACGGAGGCACATAAAACCATTTGTTTGCTCACCCAGTTTACACAGCTCTCAAAGTCGACGGGAACTTCCGCTCGACCGGGACCATCGTTGAATGAAATGCTAACGATGACGGATGAGCAGCGGCGATCCCGTTCCTCTTTTCTATAAACCGCTGTTAAAAGAAAAGAGTGGCAGGACAGCGCGTTTTCGAAGGCAAGCCGGAAAACCGGCCGATATTCGAAAACGTTCTCAGAAACCGTTCTCGGTAATTAAGCTCACAATTCAAATTAGCCGTATCCCATTAACATATTCAAATCAGCCGCGGGAACAAAATCGAACACGAGACGGAAACCTTGCTGGTTCTAATACGATGATCTGGTTCCTTGGGGCGAACCTAATTCATGCATGGAGCCCGCGGAGCTCGCTCATTTTTTGTTCGAATTCTTTCCCAACCGTTCGTTCCTTCGATTAGGTTCATGAATCTTTGAACAGCGTTTTATGGAACATAAGAAACGGAGACGATCGACTATGATGAATAATTAGAAATATTAGTCAGCTCCCTCATCCATCATTAGTTCTAATAGGACACTAAAATGCTTCTGTGAAATTGATTTAAATTCTTTGGAATCTAGAAATTTAATATGAAATTCAAAGGTGCTTGGAACGTGAATAATTTTGCTATTAAACATAATTAATAAATTT
>NW_017179735.1:68932-73339 GCF_001652005.2 Ceratina calcarata
CTTCAGATAAAATACAGATACAGACATTCACAACTTTCGCGAACAAAATTCAATAAACTAAGTGATCTTCACATTTAGAATACCTTTTTCAACTTTTATTGAAAACTCGTTCATTGGTAATTTTTTTTAAAATGAAGTCTACTCGTTCGTTCCATTCTTTTTTTTATACCTGCAATATAACTCGCGAAGTGAATGAAAAGGCTATTAATTACGTAGATTAAACACCGATGCTTGGGTGCAACAAAACATTTTCCACCGCTGTAAGTCTTTTTAAATTCGTTCCATGGAGAATAATTCCTTCAATCACTCCTTTATTACTACTAAATTATAACTTTATTACTACTTTATTACTACTATTATACTATTATTAATTTTCATATCAAGTTTAATTAAACAAGCTCATTAAAAAAGTGAAAATCTTTTATTATTAAGTAATATATACATAACTAAATACATATTAGGAAAAGTCTTCTAACATTTAAATGTAATATATAAACTCTGAAGCAATTCATTTAGAATTGTTAAATTATTTTATGATCACATTCAAAGTATTGTTTTTAGTGATGAAGCTACGAACATATTTTGGCCAGTCACTGTGTTACATAAACTTCTGAAGAGGGACACGCGTGACGAATATGATAAGCCGCAAATAGACGCGACACCTTTTATCGCATTAAAAGTGACGAGCCGTCAGCCGTGCGACTAGGGAGGGACGACGTATCGCCATGCCAAGTTACTTACAGCCACTGTCAAGGTTCCTCTATGACGACGGTGGGTCAGACGGGCAGCCTTCTCGGCTTTCGAATCAATCGTCTTACGGATATCTTGGAAGCGAACGATATGATCCTCTTAATGCGTCCCACGAGCTGCGAGTATTATGATATCCCCTACCCCGTTTCTAATACCTAATTCTTATCGTTCGATGGGGCTACCCTTTGGCTAAGCCGGACGACGAAGCCCCGGGCGAACGTCAGATCAGGGGATATTCCTTTAATAAAACTCTGGACAGTGGACAAAAAATATAAAATGTAATAACGTTATCGTTAAATCGGACTTGCGGTATAAATTATTCCTTGCTTCACGTATTAATTTATTTTTGTACAAAAACAAACATGTGAATTTTTACAAAACCGTAATGAAATATCTGGTATTGATTCTTTATTCAATTTTATTCTTGTTTACTCATTTTGCGTGCTGCGCCAATCGAACTGTTTATTTTAATGATTAAACAATTTCACATTTGGTCGACTTTCAAAATCAATTGATAAATCGCATGGAAGCTTTACATCGTGACTGATGCATAAAATACCACAAAAAATTGTGTACGTAACTAATAAATTCCGCTATAAAACTGGGAGGCAGTGTGACAAAGCGTCGCATCGTCCCGTGGATTTCTGAATAAAGTCGCTACCCTATAAGGCGAGAAGTGGTAAGACGAAGGAAAAAGCGGACACAGGGTTTAAGGTTTAAGGGATCGTGTTCGCGGCATCGTATTGTCCCATCGAGTGCAACAGCTCTTCTCCTCCTCAATGATACTTCTCGGCTGATTCTGGATCGAGTTTGCAAATACTTGACCCTTTCAACGTTCCCCCTTTCACATAGAAACGCGTTCTTATATGGTGATTTTATAGAAACGCGAATAACACCGGGAACTGTGCAATACCCATGGAATTGGCTGCCTTCTCTACCTCCCCATAAGCCAATCCAGACTTTCTTTTCAAATCGTCTCCGTTTTATTTGTACAGACCTGCATTTGAATTAACATCTACACCAATTCACTCGACTCTCGTTCTACATCCATCGGAAATGGAAACATTTAATTGAGTTTTATAATAGTAGTGGAATCGGCTATGTCTTCTTTCTATCTATAAACGAATTCAATCTAAACCTTCACTTGTTCACAGTAAGTGTAATAGAAATTCTATGATCCATGCATTTAAATTGGTACTTACATTCCTTCCTACTTTCGTTTCATTTGTACAAATTGCGCCTGCCACGGTGGGGCAAAAAATCTTAACCAGTCAAAATTATTGCCGTTAATTCGAGCGTGACACCGTGACATGGTCTCTGCACCCCGATTATTATAATTTCCTGACAGTCAGTCGCACGGTGAAACGCAGTTGCCTTTCGTAGTTCCTCGGAAATCGGTCCCAGGGCATCGCCGACTAAGCGAGACGCAGTCGGCGAACCGACCGCATTATGATGTTCCTGTTCTCAGTTAGAACTCGCAAGGAGATGCTCGTCTTGTTAGCGCAAGACGTCCTCATTATCGCGACTGAGGACGCGATGACGGTGCGAGTCTCGACCGAAAACTGACGACACAGAACCGCGCCCGATGCACCGATACGCCGACGACGCGGCCACCGTTGACGAGGCGTAAGGCAGAAGCCGGGAGATCAAAAAGCTGGCGGGAAAAGCGCGGATCTACTCGTTAGCGTTCCTCTTTTCAGAACGTAAGGATCCCTGGACATTCTCGATCCGCTGGCTCGCCTGGAATTCGTGTGTTCTTCCTTACTCGGGTTTCTTAATTGCAGAAATAATGACGTGGCTCCGGGCGCGTATCCGTAACTGGGTCGGGTTTAAAAGGAGCGAAACAAAGCCGGAAAATTGGAATGGAAATATTTTTCAGGATGCCGTACACCATGTGAACTTCGCTTTTTAATTAAAAAATCTAGTCAGGGTTTACTTTCCTCGCGAAATAAAACCGTACGGTGTTTAATAAATTTTTGAATACAGAAAGATCAGAAAATATATTAATTGTACGAACTGACTGTTTATGAAATGAACTCGGTACGACAGAGTTTCATGCTTATTGGTATGACATACACGAGGTTTTAATGTTTTCTATCGGTTCCACAGTCGCGTATAACAAATCAAGTCTTTGTCACGATCCTCGACGGAACACGTTACGTTAGATTGATGCGGACAACGGAATCATGCGCGCGTGCACGACTAGCTGGAATGATACATTACGTTCCCGGAGCAACAATAGCGACAGTCGCGATCATCGATCCTTCCCGCTCGAACTCCGTGCGAGACGTTCAGAGCGAGCTAAGAGAGAGCAATTAATATCGGATTTAATTTTGGAGAGACGCTCTTCCCTATTTCTTCTTTATTATCACTGCTTCCAGTTTCAGCATTTTCCTTAAAGACCGCGCTTCTTAAAATTCAATAGTATCAAAGAGATGCAAACTTACTCGGCACTTAAACATCGCGAGCTGAATATTCAGAGTTATTCGCGGGAGCTGAAACAAAATATCAAAGTCCTTTGAACCTTTTGGTATCAAAAGCTGGGACAGGAAAAAGAGCTCAATAACCTCGGAAAAACAGTTTGCCGAACAGTTCTGTTACCAAATCGTTTTCGTATATAACCAACGAATGCTCAAATACCTCTATTTACATTTTACCGAACGTCGCGAATAATTCCACGGTGAATATTAACTCTCGCGTGACACGGAGAGTCACGACGAGGCGAAAACTTGTAGAAGGCACTGTACGTGAAACGTTAGAAGCACATCTGGGTGGAATAATGATCTCCATAATCCATTAACGGACGTTCGCCTCTAATTTCATTAGGCTAACGGTTATTCCAGGATCGGGGAAGATTCGCGTATCGCACGGTGTAGGGTTCGCCAGGCCAGCTGTCGCGGTTCACCGTAAAAATTACGCGATATCGAGTCTCGGCGCGGCTTATCCTTGGATCAGCGGTTTCTATCTGCACGGGTCGGACGCGGCCACGCTCCGCAAATCGAAGTTATCGCGGGGACGTAGAAAATGTCGCTTTTAATATCCCGGTATCTCCTTCAATCTGAACTGTTCGGCGTCCCGCAGGGAGGGACACAGACACTGCCCTCGCCTCCCGTTTCCTTTTACCGAATGAACTATGCTTTCCAGCGAGGAACTTTGTTTCCCGCGATAACATTCCGAAGTCAAAGGGTTCTCTCTGTCTCTTTGTCCGATAACGATCGCCCTTTTCCCAGCTCCCACCTTACTCTACCTTGCCCGCCACCTCTGACCCCTTCTGCTTCTTATCTCGCCGCGATTCACGACCCGGATTGAAGAATATAAGCGCGGGGTATCGCGTGAGTCTTTGATTGCGTTACGACGCCATCAGATTAAAAGGCTGCGCGAGCACGTGACTCTTCGGAGACCTACGCTGTCAAGATTAAATTAATATCGGGCGCGGGACACGTTACCAACGATTTTAATAGTAATTTAGAATCTACCTGTTGATCTTTCCATTGCGACACATGCAAATTTATTCATTGGGATAAACAGGCTAAAAAAAATGATTAATATTTATTACAATGTCTAACGTTCATTAAGGATGTATTGACTATACACTCAATCCCAAAAGTTTATGTACCTTAGAAAAACGCATTTCCTATAATTAAAAAGAAATCAGAC
>NW_017179735.1:74826-85949 GCF_001652005.2 Ceratina calcarata
GGAGTTATTGGCCAAAAACGAAAATTTGGAAGAAATTGAAGGGGTACCCCTTGGAAAAATCTCGGAAAAATCGAAAATTTCTTTTTGTTGTTTATTATTAGCAATATTCTTCCGACGTCTGATTTCTTTTTAATTATAGGAAATGCGTTTTTCTAAGGTACATAAACTTTTGGGATTGACTATATAGCCAATACGTCCTTAAAATAGAAGAATACTTGTATTTAACGATTTTCATTGTACAATAAATTTATGTATAAAATTGTTGAATGAGTCATGATAGTCGCTGTTTGATGAAGAATGAATATCACTGTTGGTTAAACGATTCTTTCCTATATTTACCAACTCTGATATTCGAGAATCGAGGTCACCAATGGCTTTCATTTTCTCGAATTAAACCGCGAGATTGGCTCGCTATTATTAAAGCTCATCAATATTTACAGGTCAATGTCTTGTTTTCGGTTCAAGCGGGTATAGAAAGACGATTCTGGGTTTCCTCCGGCATGCATAAATGAAAAGGCCGGACCGATGAGGACGATCATGACGAATTAAACAATAACGAGGATAAAACGGTACTCGATATTATCGCCGACGCAAAACGTTTCATGAAGAAGGAAGAATAGTATTCATCAGCGAAATAAATATCCGGCTTTAACGAACCGGCTTGAATGCTATCGATCGGCGTCTCCTAACCCGCGTCATTAATTCTAAATAAGGTTTTATAAAATAAAATGGAACGAACGGCCCGCGGCACGATCGATAACCTAGGGGAATAGTAAAGGTTACTCCGAGGCTCGCCTGAGATTCACCGATATGGTCAGAGCCAATACTTTCCTCCCGTTACTCGTTCCCTCCTTTCCTTATTGCGTCGCGGAATTGCTTTATTCTCTTTTTAAATGAATCCTACTGACGCATCGTGCAACGTGAGTCGTTCATTTCGAATTTTCATTAATTAAATCCCACGCAATTCTCAACTGGTGTTCTTTGTACAATCTTTTCTGTTTCCTAACCGATGGTGTTTCACGATCGCACTTGTCAAGTGGAAATTAACGGGAGGCTGCTTAATGACCCAAAACAGCGTAAAATTTATTAATAGAGAGACATTACAGGATGGAACAATGAAGATTTCGAGTTAAATAACTATGCGAACGGTTGCAAACAAGCCGATGAAAAGTCGATACGGTTTTAATTCGCGACTTAATTGCGCACCGTTTCCGATAACGGGGGAACCTGAACGCGAAAATAAAAAACGAGCACGCCCGGTGTATAATCGAGCAAACGCGAGAGAAATTAATGCGGCTCTTGTTCGCGATGGCTACCTGCCTACCTTAACCCGGTTACCTCTCTGTGTGTTCCGCGTGCTCATATTTTATTCGATACGTTTCGCAATATCCTAGTTACGTTTACAGCAATTTCCCGTGTCTCACCAACTAGGGCGGAAGAAAAAACAATCCGTTCCAGGCGACGACGCGAAATTACCTCCCCTGCCTGATTCCGATTTATTTCACGGTAGACTAAATCGCGGTAGCTACATTATTTTTATACGCGACAACCCTTTTAGGGTCGGTACACCATTGCCTATTATAGAATGTTAACTCTTTCCGCCAAAGAAACATTTTTTATTTGAATTATTGCATCGAAATTGATTTCATTTAAAGTATGATTTTATTAAAACCTTTTTAATGATCTATAGTATCATTGTTATATAATTTCTACTGTTAAATGACGATTGATTAATTTATTTTACTGATTCGTTAAAAGTACGATTTTATTGAAGTCTTGAACGATTTAATATATAATTTATTATTTGATTATATGATCTATATTTCGGACGATGCACGTACGTCCAGCGTAAGTAGTTTGAAAATGCAGTTCGCGTTAGGTCCGCACCGATTTTTTGCGTGTCATTATTTTTTAGCAGCGCGGAAGACCGTGTTATGTATAGATGGAAATAAAGCCGTGGCTGACGGGAAATCTATGATTTGATTTGACGTGACAGGAAGATAATGGATTCGAACGTCGATCATCTTCCAATATGGGTCGGCCCGGGACACTGAAAAACCGATCACGAAGACAGACTCGGATCCTCTTAATCCAACGGCGTGACGCGTACGCGAAGATTATTTTAATTATTTCGCGTCGCCGGGTCTAATTAAATTTTTTCATCGAATCCACGTCAGTCGTTTCACTGAAAATCGATGAGAGAAAATCGCATTTGTAAATCACTCCTTAATCAGACAATAAATATTAAAATCGTTTCAAGAAGTAGATTAATCATCGATTACCGACTTACGTCCATAATTGCCACGTGGCCCCATCCCTGGGTCGACCCTTGTTCAGGTGTCGAACCAGAAACTCTTTAATTCTAACTCTTCGCTATTCGTACCGATAAGATTTTTGGGTTCCAGAGCCACGCCCGGCTCTCGCGTTCATTACTCACGTTCAAAGTAAAAAAAAGGAAAGGAGAGTGAAGATACCTCCTCTCTCTTCTTTTAGCATCCTCTCTGTGTTAGATCGCTACCATGAATCTTATCTTGTGGCTAGGTCTCATCTCGTTAAATCTCGCCAATCAGATCTGTATGGGCGATGCATCTCGTGGTTATCCGACGGTGTTCGCAGTGGATAAAATAGTGACCGGACAGATGGTACCGCAGCTGATGTGAAAGACGTTCTTTGTCTCGTCTACGTGATAAGATTGGCTTCTTATCAGAAACCTAGTATTCTGATGTTTCGTGTATTTGATAAATACACGTACTGAAATATGTATTGAAAGATGTACTCAGTGATTGAATTAGTTAATGAAATCTGACTAAGCAACATTGATTTAAATTGAACAAATCAATGTGATTTAAATTATGAAGCATTTTTACATTATTATTAATTCTTTATTATGTATGAAATCCATACATATAATATAAATAAGTCTGCTACATCTTTAATACATTATTCCTCTGGACGTATTAATATCAGGAGAGATTATATTGAAAGATAAGAATAATTCGATATACCCTATATTTCCTTGTCAGGCCGCAAACTTTTCAAACGATCCTCGTAATTCACTCGCGCTTTCCCCGAAAGCGTCTGCGAGCGTGATTTAACGCGCGAGTCAACGACCCACAGAAGGCGTTATATCGCGAAGGACCTGCAGGTTTTCTTTCAGGAACCCTACGCCCAGCTTCTCATTATTTGTTGCCGATGCCGCGTTACCTGAAGGCCTGTACAGATTGCGATGAATGATTTGAGACAAAATTACATCTTCCATTCGGGTGATTTTAGAAGGGATCATATTCGATCTCAGGTATCCACCCCCAGGATTGGTCAAGGATCAGACGTATGGAATTAAAATGCCAAGATTTTCTCTCATTCATTTACTAAACACGATTTATTAAATTTTACAATACATTATTGCATTTTCTACTTAGTGATGCTAGGATTATTTTTCCATAATCTGTTGTAAATGTAAATTTGGGGGGGGAGGGGTTAATATAAAAAATATTAGTTGATGGATCTACTCGTATATCGAATACTGTACCTACAATCGACTATATCTGTATATGTACAATCGGGATGGAATGTTTCTAGTCTGTATCAGCGTGTAACCAGTACTCGTAATCGCGTATTCGCGACAAAGGAATCGTTATTAAACGGGTAAGGGGCCGCGTGGACGCCGTCGCGAGGGAAGATGGATACGTTCAATCCAATCCAGAAGCCGGGCGTCCCAGGCCTGAGGGTAATTTTTATAGAAGCCGCGATTCGCTGTAGCGACCGTTACTCTATACCAGCCACCTCTTGTCGTCTTTCGAGCGAGTAATTTCTTCTAAGATCCCAACGAAGAGAGGCTTCTTTCTAGCCAGCTAGCTAGCTTTCCTCGTCCTCCTCCTACTCTTCTTTTGCCGCTTCTTTCAGCCGGTGGTCGCACTTCAGCTACCATCGCGGCTACCGGCGCCAAGATTCTAGATAAGACTCGGAGAAAAATGCGACCGAGTATCTCTCTGCCCTCCCACACTTAGCTAGACGTAAACGATTTCGTAGATTAAAGATGACGCTCCGGGGAATTCCAATTACGACGGACGAAATTCGAGACGAAACTTTCTCTGCATGTGTGCGCTGTACGAATGCGGGTGTGGGATGCTGCGTGTGGTCCCTACGAGCTCGTTGATCGGTAGCATTAATTACACCGGTGGGTTTTGATGTCGTGGCTTGCGAACTGCTCCTCGGTGTGGAGAACATACTTGCGGAAAAACGTGTTGGGTGTTTCTTGAGTCTGAAAGGGAGGCAAGTGGATTATTATTGCTTTCGTTACTAATATAATAATTATTTATTATATCGATGACTGGCAGTCGTAGAAATAAAATAGAATATAAACTCTGATCAAAAACTAATGATTAATAGTAGTAATGATGAACTGAGTATCGATCAGTATCTCTAATCAGCTATTAATACGTAAATATTGTTACTAATAAACGGTTCTATTAATTACATGACGCCTTCCGATTCAAAGCCAATCAGTCAGAAATGAATTAACACTCTCAGACTTTTGATCTTAACGTTTAGAAGCAGACAGCCATTGCAGAGGGAATAAAGTATATTTATTGAAAGAGTCTTTATCAGTCAGTATATTTATTGGAAGACCTTTGGTGGCTCTATAGGGTTTTTATTTTGAGTCTCCCAGGCGGAAAGGAAGAAAGGGCTCCCCCCTCTCAGCCTCCATCAATTTCAGACGGTTTGAACCGTGCTAAATTGCCGTTGGGCTTGATAAAAGGAACAGCCAGGGACTAGTTAGTCCCCATTACACGCTAATACCTGTGTAAATCGGTCCTTAAACAAGACCGACTACTCCTCAAAGGCGGCAGCTGTCGCGTCAGGTTCTTGGCTTCGGGGTCTCTTCCTTTTCTTCTTCTCCTTCTTGCAAGACTCGATGCAATTCCATTACTCGATTATATCCCGTGAATTCTTATTTCCTTTGAACTCCATCATGATGTATGTCGATTATTCGCATAATTGGAGAATACGTTCCACCTTGAGTAATCTTGTTTACGCATCAGATCGCGTTTAAAAGAAAAAACCGTAATTACGCGTTATAGTGAGTTTATTTTAACAATTTTTAAAGACTTGCTCCGAATTTTCATATTTCATTACATTTTTTTATTACAATTCTTCATATATCGAGTATTAACCAGTTTTATTATTTATGTTTCAGGTGCGTATGCATGTGAACGAACTTCGCTGATGTTTAGTGTAAGTTACTGCTGATTATTATTTAAAATACAAAACATAAAGAGGAACATTTATTTTAAATCTTATTCAATCGTATAATAGACGTAATCGGCTTTGTGTTTGACGTGACGTGTTTTATCGGGCCACGCGCACGGTATCATTTTCACAACCAGCCCTTTGGAGTTCACCTGTCGATCGACGTCTGCAATTCCCTCTCGTCTTCTTGTTAGAACGCTCGTTAAACCAAGATTTGTGACTGTTCGGCCCCATTAAGATGTATCTAACGGCGAGCCTCGTTTCCTTTCCCACTATACTTTTCGTGGCGCACCGTGGTAATCACCGTAAAATTCCGCGGCTGCCGAACCCAAACAAGCAGTTGGAGTCTAATAAAATCGATCCGAGCCCGATGAGCGTGCTGCTCATCCAAGCTAAGTACTGGTCATTAAAAAAAAAAGAAAATAGTTGAAGCAAACGAGGAAGGGAGAGAAAAAAAGAAACGGAGGAGCTTCCGAACATCCTTCGATGATTCTGGGCCCGAATTCAAAAGGAGTTTGATAATAATCGCTGTGAAATAAAAATCGGCGAAGACGGGAAGGGCGTTAGGTGTTTTTAAGAGCTCTTAATGAGAGGCCGGTGCGCGATGGCTAGCTGCTCCTCTCTGGCTAGCATAAAACATCTATCCTCCGTCTTAACGAGAATCCGAGGATAATTGCGAGCCCGGTTGCTTTGACATTTGAAGGACGTACACGCCTTTTCTATTATTGCATTCTTTCGCTCGTTCGCTCGTTCGCTCGTCGCCACCCCCCTTTTTTCGCCAACCCTCCTCGTCTACCCTTCGCCTGTTTCCTCTTTCCTACGTCAATTTGCTGAAGTCCGAGTAGTTAGATAAACGATCATTACCGAGTCGTCAGCTCTCTCTCTCTCTATCTTCCTCTCTCTTCGAGAGAGTACTCATTAGTATTACCGGTAAGTGTCACGATTCGTACTCGACAAACTTGCCGCGCGAAGCCCGGCATTAATCGCGCAAACGAAGTATCAAAATCGTTCGTATCTTAATCAATTCATCAAATAAACATTAGAAATGCGGAACAATCGTGTTTACAATTCTATCATCAGTTTCAATGTTTTTCTTAAAAAAAAATATAATAAGAGTACTTAGCTCGTTAATTAATAGAAGAAAATAATGGATATAATGTCGGAATGGAAAGCTGTATCAAAGCGAAATAACCTTTTTAACTATTTCGTCCTCATCGTGTATTCTTTATACGGTCCGCCTCTTCTTACGTGAAAATACGTATTTCATGGTCGCCTGTGTTTTACTACCATTTACTCTTTACGCGCTGTTATATCATCTCGCAGGATATTTCTTCGCTATCGGAACGAATAAATATTTTAGCTGATGCGTCTATATTACTTTCCTTGTACAACATCTACTACAATTTTCTCTCAATGAACGTGCACTTAACGTAATACTAAGTGAACAAAGTAGCATGGCTACAGTCTATTATTCAGGCCCTTCGACTTTTCCTTTCCAATCTCAGCTCTGCTTCGAATCCTTATGCATCTCAAAGCTCTAAGATTTTTCATTACATTTCTAACATTTATTATAGGTTTCTTCATACTTCCACGTTTCTCTATTTATATTTATACCATCTCAAATGTAATTTCATACGGGTGAGTATAATCGGAATTGCACTGCTTATTAGCTTTCCATCAGGTTACACGAGAGGGAACGAGTGGAAAAGGCGTATCGATATTTGAAATTAAAAATTCTCCTACCTACCGTCTCGACGCAACTGGTTGAAGCTTTCATTAACGTATTAATTTTATCTGGCCGCCTCTGTGTATATTTCTGGTTCTTCAAACACCAGAAGGACCCAATATGATTTAACACAAGATCAATACTTTCTGCACACATCAATCTCGACTTGATGAGAAAACGGTTGAACGTACATAATATAACCGAAGTGAATATTCAATAGACAGTGCAGTCGAAAGTTTTTATTCAATTAATAAAATCCTATTACACGAATTTATTAAAATATAATAAAGATTAAAATATTAATCAAGATTAAAAATGTAATAGTAATAACAATTGCATTTATATTGTATCAAATTATTCCTTCTTCAGGCACATTACTTTACATAAAAGAATTCTATTATTCTATCATTAGGGTATGAGCCTAAAAACTATTTAAAAATTATATATACATTTGTATACGAATTTAAAGATAATTTAAATGTAAATAGGAATCCCTAACTACGTAATAATATATTGCAATATTCGTAAAGTATTATGTGCAATTTAAAATACATGATTCGGTTTCAGTGTGGATTGAAATTGTTAAACGTAATCAATCACTGATATAATTTAAAGTACAAACACGTGGCACAGGTGGAGCACGGTGAACCGTGCTGGAGCTTGCCACCGGAAGTTCGTAGTTTCTTCGCGTAAGGAACGGAGGGAAGCGAATTAAAGCCGCATCAAAAGCGGAATGGATGTATAATTACATTAGTCCCGTGCTATCGGTTGAAAATAACAGGTTAGACGTGTAGCAGCGCGCGACGAGCGATAATTAGGTTGGATCGGGTTCGTAAGCCGCGCAAACACACCTTCGAACAACGGCTCAAACCCTATTATTTTACCCTGCGCCGATGTGTTACAAACTTTTGGTAACCGCCGATTTTTATGCTCGAACCATGTGTCTCTCGTTTGCCTTCTAACGAGATGAGAAATTATATAGTAAGACGAATTATAGCTGTGGATAAAACAAAATTGGTTACAGAAAGTAAAGACGTTTGATTGAAATACATAATATTATATTTTTTTTAATTATTTTTGTCGATGATCGACGCTATTATCATTTGTGCAACGAAGGTTGTACAGAGGTGTATTTAAAAAGTACGTCGAGTCATGCATGTTTGAAGTAATGAAAAGATGGTAGCATAAGATCCCTCGCTGAGTTATGATCAATTTAACTGGGAATAAAGGAGAGGAAGAAGGCATCCAATAAAATAGCGCGTGTCGGGACGAAATTATTTAAAGCGGACTGTTCTCTTTGAAATGATTCCC
This sequence comes from Ceratina calcarata, assembly GCF_001652005.2. Taxonomy (NCBI): domain Eukaryota; kingdom Metazoa; phylum Arthropoda; class Insecta; order Hymenoptera; family Apidae; genus Ceratina; species Ceratina calcarata. Next base: position 83,114 of record NW_017179735.1, read on the forward strand.
GTTGCCAGCCGCGACGCGAGGCGACGAAGGGAGCATCTCCCTTAGTTCAGCGAAGTGAGAGTCGTAAGAAAAGGGAGAGCCCTTTTTCCCCCGATGCGGCTATATAGGCAATTTGACTTTTCTGCCCTTTGAGTCGATGATCCCGGTTGTAAAGAAAGAATCAGTCCTCGGTAAACCTCTCCAGCTAGAAGGACCTCCTGAATAAGGTAATGTTCTAAAAGAAAATTCTACCTTCTTCCCCGGTGCTTTCACCCCTCCGCGGTCTTTATGTAAGCGGTTAAAAAATGCTTACCCGTTCGTCGTTCCTCGCCGATGAACATCTTTCTTTTTATTACTGCCGCTTTCAAATTTGCATAACTTCGATTGGAAATTTTATGTCGAACTCTAATTTTCTGTACTTCACAAATTCATACATTTTTATAAAATTATGTAATTTCCGAAACTTAGTTTTAAAAACGTAATTGTATAATCAAATAGTCTCTAAATTAATTGAAAAATGTACTAAGAACTTCGATGAACACGAGGAAAGCTCTTTTTATTAATATGTTACAAGTGCATTCATTCTACTTGTCCAGTACATTTGTACACAGCCCAGTTTACAAGTCACGTAGTTTTGATTACACTTTAGAAAAATACAACTGCGAGTAAAATCACGTTTCAAGTACAGTTTCTCTGGAAGTTGGCTTATGGGATCGGGCGGAAATATAAGAGTGTAACTCGCGCGAAAGAAAGTTTGTCGAACATTTCCGGTTAACAATCTTATCCCCACTGTCTTGTACCAGACGTGGGAATTTCTTAACTACCCTCGAAGTCCCGAGTATACAAGCTTGCCGCTCTCTACGTCAAATCCTAGGCAAATGAGAACTCGTTCCGACTAGATCTTCCAATATTTTTGGGTTTAGAGGAATTTAATAAAAAGTATGAATATTTTATCTAAATTCATAGAGTCGGATAATAGAACAGATCACTGAGAATCTAATCTTATCCATAATACGATTATTAGAAAAATTTCTCTTCCATATAGGAAAAAAATGAAGATAACTGTGAACTAGTTTCACAAATAATGGAAATTGGTATTCTCGAGATTTGACGTTAGATCTTGGACACAGGATATCAACAGAAGCGTAGTAATGGGAACGCGTAGGAATTCAGCTTGGAAACAATCTACTCCGGTTGTATTATCTGTTTCCCTGATGCGCGTATTTCTCCCTGGCAATCACGCTGGCTCGAGATAAGACTAATTACTATTGTACCTGTGGAGAATAGTTCGTGCTCGTCGTCATCTTTGTTACGTTAATCCTTAATAACATCGCTGTCGGTTAACAAGCAATGCGTTCCCGACTATTATCATCCAGCTCAAACGATTATCACAAAAAGCTATTCAAGATATTACGAAGAATATCAGGATTATCTTATAATTTTATTAATACCGTATTGCAAATAAAACTGGCAATGTTAGAATCAATGCAAAAGATTAAAAATGTCAAGAGTGAAAATATATTTAACCTTTGCAAAATCGATTGATGGTTGCAAGAATTATTTCATATTATTACTTAATAAATCAATTCGTTCTAATCACTATTATTCGGTATTTCTTCATATTAGATGATTCAGCGATTTAGTACAGTTTTCATTTATTTTATAATCTTTTAAGATTGATTGAATACTTGAGATATTGTTTGACATGAACTGATCGAACACATTTAAGATAACATTAACGCATTACATGATTTGAATATTACTTGAGAAATTTCTGATCAAATATGCGAGCGGTCCTCGCCGAGGAGCTCAGAGTTGTTCTTGGCTGAAGGAGCCGTGCCAGAACGAGGCTTGTCGCGAGCGTTATGAAAATTTACGGATTATAAATGCTCACGGTGGTGGGGGCATTAGAAGTTTTTAGCCCCGGACGCGCGAAACTTTGCCCTTCTTATCTCGCTTTTATGGTCGAGCGGCGTCGCTCCGGAAAGTGGGCTAAAGGCGAGCGGTGGGTATCTCCCGAGCGGAGCGGAGACGCATCGATCTCCGGGGACGCTCATAAAGACGCGAGCATCAACCGATGCGATGGAGGAAACGGCAGCCAGGAAGTAGGATACAATTCAGGAAATTGTAGTGGACACTGTCTGCACGGGGAGAAGTAGTACGTAGTAAGATACCGTCGCCAGGCTTCTTGACAAACAGGAAATGGGATGAAATTATTTTAGGTTCAGTTCATGGGGGATGATTAATTTAATTATTTTTAATCTTGTAACACTGCAAAAATCTGTTCCACATTGTTTGTTAAATCTGGTAGCACTTTATTATCTAAGAATCATTAAACTAACACAGATTAAATTATTACAATAATTGAAGGCGATTTTATTTGCTCATTGAGGTAATTTATGATATACAACGAGTTCTCTCAAGATGTTTGCGTTCGTACGATGACAGAGTGAGGGGAGTTAACTTCGTGGTCAGGTTGTTTAGATTGGGGGCGAAAGGCAAAGCAGTTCTCGAGTATTGTTGGTAATTTGGCACCGGGTTCGTTACCAACCAGCCGGTGCCGTCAACGATTCGGCTAAGTAGTAATTGCTAGGAACCGGACGAGTTTCCTCAACTCCGAATCCCAAGAACGTCCGACGTTCGCCGTTTCCAGTCCGTGCCATACCTCGCATAGGTGTATTCGTCGAACCTCGGATCGAATCTAGTGAGGAATAATAAACGCCAGCTGACTACGCTGGTTAAACAGTTGACCCGGTTTAGCGCGTACAATTGAGACTCGAGAGCGCCGGCGTAATAAATTAATTATTATTAGTCAGAGTGTACGAACGTACGCTTAATAATTAATTCAGTATTACTA
>NW_017179735.1:86804-91122 GCF_001652005.2 Ceratina calcarata
TTTATTAATACCGTATTGCAAATAAAACTGGCAATGTTAGAATCAATGCAAAAGATTAAAAATGTCAAGAGTGAAAATATATTTAACCTTTGCAAAATCGATTGATGGTTGCAAGAATTATTTCATATTATTACTTAATAAATCAATTCGTTCTAATCACTATTATTCGGTATTTCTTCATATTAGATGATTCAGTGATTTAGTACAGTTTTCATTTATTTTATAATCTTTTAAGATTGATTGAATACTTGAGATATTGTTTGACATGAACTGATCGAACACATTTAAGATAACATTAACGCATTACATGATTTGAATATTACTTGAGAAATTTCTGATCAAATATGCGAGCGGTCCTCGCCGAGGAGCTCAGAGTTGTTCTTGGCTGAAGGAGCCGTGCCAGAACGAGGCTTGTCGCGAGCGTTATGAAAATTTACGGATTATAAATGCTCACGGTGGTGGGGGCATTAGAAGTTTTTAGCCCCGGACGCGCGAAACTTTGCCCTTCTTATCTCGCTTTTATGGTCGAGCGGCGTCGCTCCGGAAAGTGGGCTAAAGGCGAGCGGTGGGTATCTCCCGAGCGGAGCGGAGACGCATCGATCTCCGGGGACGCTCATAAAGACGCGAGCATCAACCGATGCGATGGAGGAAACGGCAGCCAGGAAGTAGGATACAATTCAGGAAATTGTAGTGGACACTGTCTGCACGGGGAGAAGTAGTACGTAGTAAGATACCGTCGCCAGGCTTCTTGACAAACAGGAAATGGGATGAAATTATTTTAGGTTCAGTTCATGGGGGATGATTAATTTAATTATTTTTAATCTTGTAACACTGCAAAAATCTGTTCCACATTGTTTGTTAAATCTGGTAGCACTTTATTATCTAAGAATCATTAAACTAACACAGATTAAATTATTACAATAATTGAAGGCGATTTTATTTGCTCATTGAGGTAATTTATGATATACAACGAGTTCTCTCAAGATGTTTGCGTTCGTACGATGACAGAGTGAGGGGAGTTAACTTCGTGGTCAGGTTGTTTAGATTGGGGGCGAAAGGCAAAGCAGTTCTCGAGTATTGTTGGTAATTTGGCACCGGGTTCGTTACCAACCAGCCGGTGCCGTCAACGATTCGGCTAAGTAGTAATTGCTAGGAACCGGACGAGTTTCCTCAACTCCGAATCCCAAGAACGTCCGACGTTCGCCGTTTCCAGTCCGTGCCATACCTCGCATAGGTGTATTCGTCGAACCTCGGATCGAATCTAGTGAGGAATAATAAACGCCAGCTGACTACGCTGGTTAAACAGTTGACCCGGTTTAGCGCGTACAATTGAGACTCGAGAGCGCCGGCGTAATAAATTAATTATTATTAGTCAGAGTGTACGAACGTACGCTTAATAATTAATTCAGTATTACTAAGTAATTTTAAGAGCAGTTCAAGTCGTTCTTAACGTTCCTTTAAATATTGGACGAAATAAATGATAAAAGTAATTGTCTGAATATTTCAATTAATTGTTTCAGTTCCAAGAAACTGTTTTAGTTCATAACGACAATCATATTATCCGAACTTTGACGTGATTACACGTTTAAACCATCGTCATTCGCGTTACATAGATCGCAATTACTCCACTTGAACGTGTAATATAAACTCGGTGGGTAGACAGTGAATACGGTAGTTAGTCATGTTCACATGTTTGGCTTATTTATAGCCCAGTTCCTCCAGTTCCTGTAACTTATCGAGCATTTGGAACTTGGATGGGTAATGTGGGATTCCGCGGAATGTATATCGTCGTTGAAAGCGATACTCTAACCAGAAACGCGCGTTCGTACCACAGGAGTGCGTGTTCGCTCGTTAATCAACCACCCCCGCCTCGCGTACCCGCGCCGCGTTTCATCAAATTCTTGTTGACGTCACAAAAATATTGCTTTCGACTCGCAGCGACGCTCCCGAAAATCGTTTTGAACCCTCGCAGAATTTTCTCAATTCAAATTAAAAAGTTACTCGTTCGACTTTCCGAGAGGCCGCGCTCGCCTAATGGAAATTCCCGGCGATTGTTATAAATAATCTAGCGTTCTTAATTCCACGATCACCAGGTGCATGGAAGCACAGAGCGTAAGAAGTTACGAGGAGGGTGGGCAGAGAAGGAGGGAAGGTCGTGGCCTGACTTAGGAGGCTACCCGTGCCGGCGACGTTCAGTCGGCCGTTTTGCTTAACTTCCACGTCGTACGCGTTCTCCAATAACTTCCCAATTACTGTGACGTCACCGGTTCCGACGCGACCGGCCCGAGTCTGTTTATACGATTCCAATAACCGCAGAAACAGTTACCAACTGTCGCACCTCTTTTCCACGGGCTCAACTTTCCCCGATTCCAATGTAATCCCAATTTCGGAATTCTTCCCTCGCATTCCGCAGGGCAACTGACTTCCTTAATAAGGAGGAACCGTCATGAGATGTGAAAAAGGAGGTCGATTAACTTTTCTTTGGCTCGCTCGATCCCCACGGACTCGATGGAGGAATTAACTGAATTAAATCAGTCGAATTCATTCGGTTTAATCAAGTAAATATTAACTAGGAAATCAGGGATTCGTATTATAATTATTGTACTGGTTGAAAGCAGTCAGTAATTTCAGATAGGAATTCTCATTTATTTATTTTTCACCTATTAATGTCTCGTCAATACGTAAATGAAAATTCATCAAAGAAAAATACTGGAAGTTAAAGAAAAATTATAAATACACACAGATTTTTAATTTTCTTTTAATACCCAATTAAAAAACAGGTTTAAATATTATAATTAATTCTGCAGATTTTATAAGAAATGGATACTTGACCCTCATACCTTGAAAATGAAGAATGCAATGATAAAAAATGAACTACGGTATGTCGTTCTCTCCGTTTCGAGAGACATTCGGCACGTCTTTTATCACGATGACTTTCCTCCGCAATGGTTGTCAGGCCCCGAAACTCGTCGACGGCATGCTTTCTGGTTCTCGAGACGAAATTCGGGGAACGCATGTAAGATTAATCGCGACAGCGCGAAACAGTCTGCTGCTCGCGACTCCGAACACGTGTTGCCCATTCCGCGGCTCTACTTGGGTGGCTCGCGACCGGTGAAATGCACGATTAACGTTGAAATCGCGATCGGCAGTGCTCCCTACTTTTTACACTTCAGAATTTAGTATCAGGGTCTTTTCAGATAATTAAATATAAATTTAAATATTCACTATCTCTTCCAATTTCGAATGAATTCTATCCTCAGCTTGATAAACATTTATAAGATGGAACGTCATTAACGTAGTGGCAATAGACTTGTAACGAGACTCGTTTAATTTATAATCCTCCTTAAGGTTAATGCATAATTCCATTTTATCGCCGCGCATGCATAGTGACTTAACCGCGCATACGAGAATTTATGCCACCGCTGGCCCACGCCACGGTGCACAATCTAAAACACTGCTAACACGTGCATTACCGTGTTGTTAAGTGCATCGCATGTACGCGTAGATACCGCAAAAGATGGGGTTAAAATATTGCGCCGGCTGATAATGCCCACCCCGTGTTCGCTCTCCGCGATTAACATTAACGTTGCCGTTTAACGCGAGTACGACGGTACATTCTCGCTGTCCAACCTGACTACACAATGCCACGGTACATCGCTTGCTCGTATGATTTTTCCCTACAGGGAGAACAATAAAATTCGTTATACAAGATTGTCGGCTGCGTCTCGTGTTAAAATTTTACGAATTCATCAGTCACGAATAGATGAGCTCTTTTTTTTGAGTACGCAGATCTTCTCCGTGATTCAATAAACTCATGGGAATCGACAGGGCTGGACGATGAATCAGTACGCGCTACTAAAACCCGTGTGGCAGCGGGTTTGAAATATTAAACGTTCGGAGACTGGGACTACGGCGCAAGACACGGTCGTGTGCATACGCGTGCCCACTCGCAGTGTGTACTTGCACTGGTTTACTATTTTATCGGACCAGCATGTACCAGCATATTAGCCCAGCTTCTACGTCCCTGCGTGTATAATTAGGAAGATGCTCAACTAGGTTAAACTAGATATAAATGTTATAATGGGATCGACGTAGAAATATTTGCGGAATTACGTTCTGTGTGCAATTTTTTAAAACCTGCAGATTTTCGATGAACTATAACAAGGCTGTTGATAAAGGATCGAGTGCTTCGATGAATATGATATTGCTTATAGATATGGTTCTTATTTTTTTCTTATTTAATTAAAATTTCATTATATAATGTTTAGCGCAATGCAATGTGTTTCTATAATTTGAGATGTAAATATTTGAAATTAAA
>NW_017179735.1:91424-101817 GCF_001652005.2 Ceratina calcarata
GTCTCAACACTAGGACGGCTGTACCAAGAGTGCCTCTTTGGTCAAACCTTTCGGTTGTCCTAGGACCTCCCCCATCGCCAGTATGACCTTCGTTCTACGTTTTATGGGTCTTTGTCAAGCTGCGTACCCTTAAAAGACTTGCGTCGTTGGACGCAGTCACCCACACTCTGCTATGCGTTTTCGAATTTTCTTACAGGTCATAGAATGAAATTATGCTACAATAATTCTGTCAAACATATCGTTTGTAAATCATTAAAAATATCAGCAATCATTTCCATGATTCACTGTTCGTTCCTTGCCCATCCAATGGACACACGAGAAAAATGTTTTTACGCGTTAATTGTGTAACGTATCGAGCCATGGTCTCGAGCGGAGCCAATCGGATTAGACCGCGGCACTATATCAAGCGGCGCGTCGCGACACGGCGAGTGGAAGCCTGTAACCAGCACCCGGCGCCAAGTCCAGTAAATATTACAATTAACCCGTTCGGTAACGATGTAACTCGTTTACGCGGTTCTCCCCTTGGCGTGGCGTGGCTCGCATAATATGTAGGGAGCGGACCGTGTCCCATGGCGACGCAGGTCTGCCGCCGCCGCCGCCGCCACCGTTGCGATCGTTCGTACCGAACGGCGGTGGTGGTCGAAATCGAGTGATTCCCGATTCCCAATGCGCTGCTGCGTACGGCGCGGCGTGGCGAGGACCGGCGTGTCAGCCCAATTTCGTCGGAAAATACGTGTCGTTACGCGGCTACGTACCGTGCCGGCGTTGATGCGCCTATCGCGGTGTTAATTAATAAATGGGGATTCGATTTGGCCACCGGGATAATTGAGGAATTAACGATGCTCGATCGACTGATCGATGCTTGACTGGGAACGAGCCTTCCCGTAGTTCATCTAACAAGCTCTGTCACGCCGATAGACTGTTTTAATCCTCATCCATCAATTGTATCAATTTTCATTAGCGTGGCCACAAGTTTCGTCTCTTTATTACAATAATTTGCATCGAATTATCATATTTATATCATTTTTAATATACAGGGTAGTTAGTAACTGGCACGACCGGAAAGGGACGATTTTAAATATTCACTAACTCCGCGTACACTTGATTACGTCTCAATTCAAAATACCTCCCTGAATCTCCGTCTTTCAGTTCAGATTTGTGTACGAACATTTCCAATATCTAGTATTCCATCTGACCAGCTTTCACGCTCGCAGTTGAACGGAAACGCGGTAAAACAATTCGAAACGATTTAACCCAACACCAAAGACAACGTTTCTCGATTCAATTTCCATCGGCGCGGGAATTACCGGCCGTTCAAGCCTTTCTTACGGCCATTTACGGTGCGTGTACGCTATTCAGGGTCCGCGTGCTCTTTGTGGTAACACAGCAGCGCGTGCCGGCGCGAGTACGTACTTACTCTACTTACTCGCGGCCGCGTTCCGCGGTTCTCTTTGTTCCCGATCCCTGGATAGCTCCATTATACCGTGCTGGCCCGTGTTAGATCGCTTAGATAGAAAAACTCGAATGCTATTAAGCGTGTTCGATGCTCGAACAAGGAAGGGATGTCTATTTTTTGCCCGTTAAAGTAAACACCTCGCGATTCATGTGCCCTGTGCAGTTCTGCTATCAATTCTCGTTTTATAAATCAAATTTAATAATGTTTTTATTGCAAAATTCATATAAAAATTGTTGCACCGAATTATTTAATTTGCTTGTTGCACAATTCTTATGATCTTACTAATAATACTTATCGATGTTCCGAAACGTTTGAAAAATAATATATCTAAATTACCAATAAGAAATTCGATAAATTCTGTTAGAACTTCGAAAAATGTTCGCTCGGACGTCGTGAGGTGCATGCTAATCAGGCGAACGTTGATAAAACAAACTATGGCGTGTATCGCAGGATGCAATTCGCCTGTTCGACTATTCCCGCGTGCACGCAACAAATTGCGGCGTGTCGCGCGAATATATACCATGCACGTCCACGGGAAGAAGAAGAAGTTTAAACGAACGAGCGAGCGAACCAGTTTCGCGGCTCGGGAAACGAGATCTTGTTTCCGCAGAGTGCCGGATTCTGTCCGCGCGTAGGTATAATTTGCATGCGACGCGTGTACACGCGTGCATATACTCTCTCTCGCCCGGCGAGAGCAGCTCCGACATCTCCTGTTATTTTTCCCGTCTTCCAAACGCTTCTCGTCGACCGAACGTCATTATTTCCGATGACGCACAGTTCCCTCGGATCCTTTGCATTAAACGATCATTTAGCTGAAGTAAGTAGAAACACAGAAACGAATAAGGAAACTGGATATTCAAAGATTTGTGAAGCGAATTTACAATTTTATTCATATTAATTTCTATTACATCGAGCAAGAAGAGAAGTAAAATTAATTAATGTCTAGCACGAGGGAACTTTATTTCACACGTGTGGACAACAGTAGAAAAAAACGGTGCCTTTGTCCCATTCGTTTGAGGGTTTAAAAAGGTGATTGTAACTTGACCGAGGGACCGTTTCCATTCCTGTTGCACGGTCACAAGACTACATCTAGTATATAACGGTGTGCGGGTACCTTGGATGACCGGATGCATTATCTCCCTGTTCGGACAACGTGTAAGTGTAATTAACACGCCGCCGCTCATAACGAGGACGATGTACGCAGTCGCACTAACGAGAGCAAATTAGCTCGTTTGTGCCAGTTTAGCTTCGTCTCCTTGCACCGGCGCGCCGCGCCGCGTCGGCCCCGTTCCCTCTGTCGCTATTTGCGGTCAAGAATGCAAATTTGGTCGTTTCGCTACTCTCCTGTCTACACCAGGTTCAACACGAATTTCTGTCCGTAGCCTCTCCCGGCCGCGTTGACGAATTCAGTGGACCCGGCCGCGCCAAGCCGTTGGCGGTTTGCGCCGCTTAGTTTCAAAATTCATGGTCAACATGTTACCCCTACGTTTGATAACGGCGGCAACATTGACACTATCTGTTGATCTAAGCGATGAGACCGCGTCCCCGTCGCGTTTTCTTATCGGCAATCGTTCCCCTCTACGATCGCCGGTCCCCCCTGTCTCGATTGAAATATCACTTATCAACATACACCGAATGATAAGACCTGGAAGAATTTAAAATAGATAAAAATCTTCATTTTATTTTATTTATTTTTTATTTCTAAAAAAGAGATTCATTTATATATTGCACTAAATTATTTCGGTTAAATGCTTTACTATAAAGCAATAAAGATAAGCGTTTGAAACGGTGAAATAGAATACTCGATAAAGGACCGTATTGGAGCCAGTGTACTGTTGGGGCTACCCCTAGAGATTTGCATGGAATTCAACTATTGCAGCTTCTTTGAGACGGTGATAAGTGTATTCTATCCGAGTCGAACGATTTCTTTCAGGGGAACGATTCTCTCGCCTCTCGTCCAGATGCTTGAAAGCAGTCTTCCTTCTCCTAATCCAATCTAATGCATCTTCGATCGAATAGAATTAAATAATTCATAGTTTCAGCAGGTGTTAAAAAGCACAAATAAGAAACGTGGAAATGATGCATCTGACGCTCGTTTGTATTCAATATGAGATCTGTGATGATGGTAGATGTTAGAAAAACTTACGATGTTAATTTTGATATTTCTCCTGAATTCGATACTTCAACGTAATATACTCGCCGCCCTTTCATTCTCGCAGCGGTGTTGTTTAAAAAGTTTCGCGATGACCAACTTTTATTACATCGCGAATACATTGGAAGTTTCGCCGGTCGAAACGGCATTACAGAAACAATGCGCCGTCATGTTTTCTTCCCTGCCTCTTTCCCTACCTTTTTATTATCGTTCAGTTCCGTTTCTTATCCTCGGCCGTCCTCCGGCATATAACAAAATTTTTAATGCCGCCTCGTAAACTTCGCGGCCAACTTTCCTCTTGTTTTTTTTTTTACTTTTCCCTGTTTTGTCCCTTTTGTTCGAAATCCCGGTGACAATGGTATCGAACGACGGTTTTCCGGAAAACGGGAACAAGAGAACGGCTGCTTCGAATATTCATGAAGCGGACCGGGTGCCAGTCTGGCTAATAACATCGCCTCAAGTTAAGTTCCGTTTTAATGAATCGAACTGCATACTATTTAATTCTTGAGGACAATTTATATTTCATGTAAATACCTTCGTCTTTGTTCTTGTTATTTTCTTTTATGGAGAAGCAAATGTATTTTTCAATAGAAACAATAAAATAGAAATGCGTGATAATTATAGATAATGTATACTAAATATTATGTAATTAATTTTGTTCTTTAAGTCTCGACACTCTCTTCTTCGAAAAGGAAGTTTTATCCAAAGGTAGCGAAACGAGACGCCTCCACGTAAGGACCAAAGGTTGTCGGGGTTGAGTTTTCATGCAGGGCTAACCACAGCGTCACGTTATAATCCTTAACGGACAGACAGCTAGCCAAAGTGGTATCTGCCAACGAAGTCACGGGGAATGAGTCAGAACTCGCATATAAGCCAGTAATAAATTTCATCGATCAACCGTTTGCTTAGTATATCATATTTATTTTATTTTAATTCTAATTTCTAAATTGCAATTTCTGTGAAATGGATGTACAGCAAAGCAGGTCTATCGTGATAATCTATACTGATAATCCTATTTCTAAATCAACCCAGTGTTCGCAAACAGTAATAATCCTCTTTAACCCTTCGTAAGAAGACTATTAACCCGTCCGCGGCCGCGAGCCCAGCCCCGTTTCTACACTTTTGTTCGCGAAGGAAGCCGAACGTCTTCCGCTCATTGAAAGTCATGGGCGCGACTCCCATCCCCGGTTCCTGGTGTAACGAACGGCCGCTTTCTGGGTCAGGACTGGAACGAGTTTCGCGGCGCAAACTTTGCGAATAATGAAATGTCGCCGGGATCGATTATCGGGCAAAGTTGACGCATCGGCAATTGTCTGGTTAATATATACTGCACCGTAAAAGGGCTAAGCGAATTATTTATACCGTCGCGGAGTTGCGATTGCCTCGGGAACCTGGCTAGTTATGCGGTACGAGCAGTTTGGCCCGCGACGCTCGCAACTTTTCGTAGTTTTCTCATACCCGATGCATAATACAGTTCTCCACCCAAGTATTATTAGCTTTCTACTGTTAGTTTTCGTAGACATAACACGGTCGCTGGTATACAATTTTGAGATTGCTCGTTTCCATTTATTGAGGTCAATGAAATAATTAATCACGTTGAAAATATATAAATTATAATAATTTAATCGAAAATATGAAACATTTAAACGAAATTCAATTTCCCTGAGGAATTTTGTATTTCTTCTTCAAGAATGGTAATTGAAATAATTAATCGTATTGAATGTAATATAATTTATTCAGTAACATGCAATACAAAGTTATAACAAAATACAATTCCTGAATAGAAATTCTGAGTCTCTTCTTAGAAATGATTCCCTCGAAACAATCGGGTTCTAAGAAAACCAGAGTTCCACGAATTCCTCGCAATTATTGACAGCACCCTCCAGGCTTGGTGAAATCCGTGTTACGCTCGGTTTTTCTCTATAGCTAACTTTTTTGCCAACTCCGTGCGACATGCGAGAAACTATAAAACGACGCTACTTCGCGTTTCCCACGAATGAGTCGTGACGCACGATGGTAATCATTTGTCCAAGAGAGCCGCTCTTTTACCAACACAATTCTCACCCCGAAATTTAATCGGGAGATGATTCCAAATACATACAAGAAAGATTCTTTTTCTATCTGACAACTATAGCTATAATTAAACGCAGAAGGCGGCAACAGGAAAAGCTTACTCTAGAGCAGTGGTGGGCAAACTTTTTTAATGGGGGGCCACAAAGTTTAAGAAATTCTAGAGGAGGGCCAGAATTATAGAAAAAATGCACTTTATACTTCTCGACCGTCAAAACGTAATTATAGCGGGCCATATACTATCCATGTCGATGGGCCCTCGGCGGGCTGGATTATTGGATTGGATTACAGGCCGGAGTTGGCCCGCGGGCCGTACTTTGCCCACCACTGCTCTAGAGGGTGGGTCAGGAAAAAATATCATTTGGTCGTTTCATTATAAAACCTGACAAAAATTCATTTAAATTCGATAAGACATAAAAATAAATTCTATCATATGTTGAACACACCTTCGACAAAGTTAGTGCACGATCAAATGTGTCGTATGTGGTACTTATTGACTCACCGTGTATAATGGAACGAGACGGGGATAAGTGAGTATATAACGGAAGACGTTGCCGAAGCGACAGAAGGGTAGGTAGCCAGACGTGGACGGCTGTTGGGGTGGATCACCACCGGGTCCCCAGATTTCCCCAGCGATTGTCTCGCAAAGTCTCGCGGAGCCTCGTCAGGCCATTCATCGGCGACGTGCCGAGACTTCCAGTCTCGAAGGTTCGTCTCCGATGAACCGACCTCAAAGAAGCTAACGGACAGAAACGGCCGGGCTTATTCAGTTTTATACGGTGATCCGCGTGCGTCCTTCTCTCTCCGCCTCTGTTACACGCAATTTTATTTCTCGTCCTCCCATCTCCCTGCGTCTCCTCTTACCTTGTTACCCGTCCCCTGTCGTCAACGATAGGGTTGCCAACTGGCCGATAACGCTGATTGAAAAAAGGATCTCGCACGAAATCGAATTCCCGACTCCGGTAAAGAACAAGTATTGACGCGAACGTATTCCCAATAAAACGCTCATTGATCATAGAGAATTATTTACCGACTCGTTATTTATGAATTTTGATTTGCGCAAAACATTTTCGATGATTCCGAAGCATGCCGGAAATAATAAATGATCGAAAGAGAGTGGATGAAGTATTTGTTCGGCTGCATCGAAAACCATGGGGTACATTATGTATAGAATAATGTAATATTCATGGCTGTTAACTTATTTATAATGCGCATGAACGAAACTTGGTGCAACTTCGAGTTACGAGTGAAACTTTGTTAAAAGAGACTTTAATTTCGCGCCGTTTCTTACTACCTTTTCATTTCACTCGGTTTTTGTAAGGAAAACCGTATAAAGAAATCGCGGAGTCGCGGTCAAACGATTTATGCATAGACGTTAGTTCCCATGAAAACTTTTGCAATCTCGTTCGGGCGTGCGATACACGGGGATCGAGTAATATCAAGTTATCTCGTTACATTGCAAGGGTTCGGTAGATTACTTACTCTCTACGTAGAAATTATTTCTTCGCTCGCGTTACCCGACGACCAAGTCGCCTTATAATTATTAATATCCTATTTCGCTATACTTAAACGTTGCAAATTTATACATATACTCGTCTACGAAATTTATTAAACTTTCGCTCATACAGAGACGCGTAAAATAAAATAAAATCGAATTAAATAAGCTGTGGATTTTACTGTTCCTATGAATTTAATTCTGTTACATTTCTGTCAGTTGGTATTTTACCGAATTCGTTAAACAAAATTCGCGTGTTTAAGACGTGGATGCGGTACCGCTTCTGCATAATTCTCGAGGCAATTGAGGGCCCCGGTAGCCGGAGAAAATTCACGAAAAGTTGCGTCTCTCCGCGCGACGTAATTTATTATTTACGCCGCGGCTGCACAAATATCCAACAAAATCCTTGTTCCCGGGATTTAACGGTGGAACGATTTCTCCCGGACCGCGCTCGCTCAATTATTTCAGCCCATTCGCGACTACGCGGGTACTACACGTAACGGAGTGATGGATAACGCTCGCAGGAAACCCTCTCTTGAACTCTCCCTCTCGTTCTATCTGGCCTTCATCCGAGCCCCTTGCGTGACTCTCTCCCTTGCCACGGGAGATGCCGCTTGAATAATTACCCCCACGGTGTACCTAAACTCCGGGCTACGGTGAAATCCGAGCACCGAATTCGCCAGACCACCGCGGCGCGCGCGGTGGCTCGGTGCGGTGGTACTTTAAGTCTAGTAGAAACCCCGGTGCAGGTGCTTTAAGGGTGAGCTTCTAATTAATACGTCGGCGAGAGACCGGCGACGGGGTTCTGGTCAGGTCTGCAAATTTCCCCGCGTTAATACAAAGCGGACTTCCGCGTCGGGCCAAAGGCCTCGGCAATCAAAGGCAGAAGAATTCGCCCGGACCCAGCCGTTTACCTTCCGTCTTCAATGTTGCCAAGCAAATATCCGCGGTCATTATCGTCCGAAATTCATTTCATACATTGATAACGAACAATACCAGTTTTACGAGCAAGTCGTCGATGTAATGCGAGTACCAGGCATTCTGTCCTACGGTTTAATAAAACCGGAGGACGGAAGGATGAGCTGTCGCTACGATTTTTATTAGCCCGTGGCTATTAGTATTCCGAGGCGCGCGGGGGAACAGGGCGCGAAACGAGAAGTAACAAGGAGCAAAGCAGATACAGGAAAAGGCGTTCAGCACGGGGACGCGTCACGCCGTTCCAATTTATAAAGCTGCCTACGAAATTAAGAACCTGTAAATCTGCGATCCCGAATTAGTATTCCGGTCTGACGAGCCCGAGTCTCCGTTGGAAATCGGCGCCCGCGTTTCGAGGGAGGTGTCGGGAACAACGCCGACTGCATCCACGGCAGTGGGCACGGCGCAGCCGGTACCACCCAGGGATAAAAGGGTGGATGGCATTCGTATTGCGAACAGCCGACTGGAATATATATGACGGGAACGGCACGTGCGTCGCGACGAGAGGGGCGGGAGAAGGTTAGAGCGTGCGGGGAAATGAGCGAGAAGGTAAACGAGGTGGAGTGAATGAACGGAGGAGAACGTAGTTCACCTGGGAAGGAGTAAGGAATGAGACAGAATTAACGAAAAAGGAGAGCGAGGAACGAGACAAAGGTAGCGAATAAATGAGCGTCGGAAAGAGGAAAGGAGTGAATCAGCGGCCGGGAGAGGAAATATTGAGGGAAACGTAAAATATAATTCTTTACCCAGGGCCTCTGTTTCATCCCTCGTTATTTTTTCTTTCCGTGGACCCGGCGCCAGGACCGTTTTCGGTGGTTGCCAGGGATCAACGACCCGACGCAACGCGCCACGGTGAAAAAGTGGCCGCAAAGGGGATAATCTCCGCGAAATTTATCGACGATCATTGTCGTCGAGCCCGATGACTGAGCGGTGCGCTTCGCCGCTGAAAGGTCGCGGTACATTTAATATATTATGGCGCTGGATGGAAGTGGAGTACCGTGGAAAAGGTTTTAGATCACGTTGATGGGACATAAACTCATCTCGGGCTAAACGCGTTTCCGGACCGCTCTCGGCATTATGTGCGGATTTCGAGGAACGATTCTTTCGTCCGCCAGAACATTTATTCGTTCTCAAAACAAACGTAGCTTTAGATGCTCATATGCGATGATAATAACGAAGCACTGATACGCAGCTTCATCCCCTTTGATATCGCGTCAAAACGATATTTTCAAAGAACGCAATATTTCGCATTATTGTTGAAACACAATTCGGTCTAATTAAACGTTTTATTGTATGGAACCTGGAAACCAACGTCTCAGTTAATTTATTCGTGCTAAATACAATGACTCGTTCAAACGACATGAGAGATTTAAACAGCACGTACATGAATAACCTTAGAAGTTTGCAGTAAACATCATTAGTAGTAGATATAATATTAATTAGAAACTGCAATGATCGTGAGTTAGATTGACGAAACGCAAACATCACCGACCCATCGAATAAGGATTTAACCATCTATTTTGCTTTCGCTGCAAACGCTGAACTCCGAGTTGCGCATTTGTCGGGCGTGCCGCGCGAACCTCCCTAATTAATCGTAATTATTAATCTCACGCTGTTGGTATTACAAACTACGTCATTTATTGACTCCAATGTTGAATCGATTGATCCAATAATGTACCTACCGTGTCCGATACGCGTCCCGCTGATAGTTAATTGAACGATAATTCCGATTTGATCAAATGACTGGGCATTAATTTCCTTGCCACAGTGAATTCCGTTCGTTAAGAACCTGCGCGCAGCCACCCTTGACACTAAATTAGAACAGACGTTCTATGAAACAAACTGTTCCACCATTTTACTACTCCTGTCTTTGACTAGTGGCACGTATTTAAGGATGTATTGGCTATACGGTCAATCCCAAAAGTTTATGTGCCTTAGAAAAACGCATTTCCTATAATTAAAAAGAAATCAGACGTCGGAAGAATAATGCTAATAATAAATAGCTACGTGCTAAAAAGTATAGAAGGAAATGTCCAATTAAATATTGACGCTGACGAACATTTTTCTTTCTTCAAAATTTCGAAAAATGCTTCAAATAAAAGTTGTTTTCCTTCTAACTTCGATATTTAACGAGTTACGTATGATTATTTGGCATTTTATTGATGTTGACAAAATCCGACCATCCCAGCGTCGAAACTGCGAACTTTTGGCAAAAAATTTCATTTTCCCTTAATTACTCCTAAAC
>NW_017179735.1:102106-124872 GCF_001652005.2 Ceratina calcarata
GAGTTATTGGCCAAAAACGAAAATTTGGAAGAAATTGAAGGGGTACCCCTTGGAAAAATCTCGGAAAAATCAAAAATTTTTTTTTGTTGTTTATTATTAGCAATGTTCTTCCGACGTCTGATTTCTTTTTAAAAAATGCGTTTCTAAAGTGCATCAATTTCTGGGATTGACTGTATAGCCAATACATCTTTAAGAGAATTATTTATCTCGTATGAGTTTTATTATAAAAAAATAAATATAAAATTGCTTCAACAATTTTTTGAAGTATCTAAAAAATGATGTTTCATGTACATACAGCTTACTATTGATTTCAACAGTCCTTTACAACTCGACACCATCTCTCACACTATTCTATCATCCCTTATATAAAGACGTTATGCTACATAGAGATGATTGAATATGCGCCGTGGCGAATTAGCAGCGCGGCGTTGAATTAAATATAAGACTCGTACGGGGGTTGATTCCTTGGACGGTGGTCGCTATTAATGTCACCAACCCTAACCGTGGGTCATTGATATCCTCCCGCGCGTTGGGGTGCATTCTTAATGCATCCTTTTTGCCGTGGCTACAGCTGTACGCCCCTGACGTGATCAGATAATGAAACTGCATCCGCGGCAGGCCCCAATAATTTCCGAAAATCTATCCTGACCGAGTTACCGCCCCTAAATCTATCTACCGCCGTAACGCACAACGAAATCATGTTCCCCACCCACCATGAATTATTCCACCTTTTTTTTCCCTTTAAATCATTTTATATTTCGCTATAAATGTTCGAATAATTGTAAAACGTATGGAAAAATGATTAAGCGACTACTACTTTTCAATTCGTTCTAATAATAGTTAATTAATTTTTACATTAAGTACTGTTCTCGAGTTATACAAAAATCAAAGTAACTTCAGTTGTGTGAATTATTGCACATCCTGGATCGATTTCATTACATAATTCTTTTTCATCGTTCGACAATTATATTAGTCCCGTTCATTATCCGAGCATTACACTTTGGCGAACCATTTGAACGGATCGAACAGCGGCAAATATATTTTATGCTTACGGGATTGGATATCCGATTTCATTTTTTCCGGGCCATCCCGCTCTGTTCGTGAAGCCATTTTAATTTACGATGGAATACTATTATTTCGCCGGTATTCCTCGGTAGGAAGAGAAGAAGGCCGCTTGAGAATTTTTCATCCGTTCGGTTCTCGAACGGCGGCGCGGCAGCGTTACTACCGTGGCAGTGCTCTCTCCTCCGTTTCCTCAATATCTCTTTCCATTAGGATCGCTAATCGTTTTATCATCTCAAGATTAATGGGATCAACGGGACGCTTTTAATTTCTCTCGTCAAGAACCCACCGCTTACGTCAGCTCCTTCGGAGCCCGGCAGACCGAGAGACCGGAGGGAAATGAAATTCTCGTTTCGAGATCCTTTTTCTGCGAACGCGAATAGGAGAAACGCTTATCTCGAGACGAGATATATATATATATATATATACATATATACACGTGCATGTATTATATTGAAATATAGCCGAAACTCCATCATTGACGAAACGATTCTTCAACGTCCCTGAATAAGTCGCGCAAATCCGATTTCTATGACTATCAAACGATGTTGATTAATTGAATCTTATTTCGCATGATGTTAATACGATAAGCGAGGAGAATGATAAATTACTTCTGATATTATGTCATACTTCTGATTAAGATTTGATGTCTACATGATTTTCAGTTACGACATGTTCGTGGAATTAAGACGGAATTATACGGAATCTAATTAAGAACTTGATACAATTATTATCAATGAACGACTCATATGGAAATTTAATATAATTTGAGAAGGAGTATGAATTTTAACTATTACGTGACGCAATGGTATTAGGTCAGATTTATCTTAATCATAATGTATATCAATGTTCCCCAGCTAATTCCTTAATGAAGAAACGAGTCCCAAGGCAGATTAATTACCGTGGATCTACCATGAATCTGCTTCACCGCCGTAAACTGACTCACCGTGAATTGCACCCTGACGAATCGCACGCAATACATATGTATACATCTGCGGACGTAAATCGCTAAGGTAACCGCATTAAGGTTCGTTTATACTACCGACGGGTAGTGAACAGAGTCGAGGAAAATGAAGACGCGGCTCAATAATGTCTTATCATTGTTACTGATTATTAATTAATATTTATGTAAAGTTTCCTGCTCGATTAGTTGGGAATTTTAATTTTTTAATTTTTGAAAAATTCGTTCAGCCCTCGTCCGGTTATTGGAAAATTAATATCAAGCACAATAGCGAATAATCAGAAATAATGATACAATATGAATCCGTGGTTCGATAGTATTTTTATTCTACTCGACTCGATCATTCTTGGTTGATAGTGAAAATGAACCTTTATACTCGTCGCACACCGCAGACCTACCGGTTTCACGGTTGCACTGATGATCTCGCGTCAGTGCTACTTAATGATTCGCCGCTGGTGACTCATGAGCGCGTGGGTGCGAGACGAAATGGCAAAGATTAAATTGCAACTGATATGACCCGTCCATAAATGTCCCAAATAAATCATAATTAATAGCGTCTATAGAATTCTAATAAGTCCTTTTTTTATAAAACTTTTTTAATTAATTGAAGTTCATTGTTCAGAATTATTTTTGGATGAATTCTGTGTTCAATTTGATTTACGAGTGAAGGTATAACTTCTAATGTTCAAATGATTAAATCCACGATTGCTATTTATATTTTTGCACTTCCCCTTGTTTTCGTTATCTGTGATAATTCGATAAAATATAAAACAGTTTGGAAATTGGACGATCGATCACGTGAAGAAACGCGTTAGGGCTGGTTCCTTTAAACTCCGTCCCTCGTTTCCTTCGGCCATGAGAAAGTCCCCGGCTGTACTTTCTCCCTCGTCGCGTGTACTACACAGTTTTTTCTTTCCGCCGGCGGATGCGACGCGTTTTCGGGGAAAAGTTCGCCCGCGAAACTTTCTTTACACTCCTCGCGTTTCCACGGAAGAAAGCGCGCGGCCCCGTGAAAGGAAACGTGCGTTCCTTTGACGAACGATCGCCGATGCCCGTGTAATTTTCGAAAAAGTTTCCTCCGAAACGCGACGTCTGACAAGGGGTGGGAGGGATGACGGAGGTCTCCGGTGAAATGGTGCGCTGTAATTGGAAAGTTAATTAGCTGCTCCAGGGACTGGGGATCAGCCGTTCGATTCTGATCCTGCTTAGACATTTTTTTAAACTGTTACCTGTAGAAATTAATTCGGCGCATCTCTAAAACGAATTTAATAAATATTCTTTTCTTTCAAAATCATCACTAACGTAAATTGTTGCTGGCCTGCATAAACAGTATGGCCAGTTTGGCATTCAAACCACAGTTATAAATAATTCAATACGAAGGCTCCGATTTAAATTCTGCTAAGCTAATTGTAATACATAGAAAATTAATGTGAAGCATAAATAAGAATTAGCTGATGATTGTATTAGATACATGAATTCATACAATGTGAAGATCGTTTCAGTTCTACACGTTAGAGGTAAGATTAAGCTTGGCATTAACCGGGTTTCTAAATTTTCTTCACAATTCCAACACCTATGCGCATATCGATATATCGCTTAATTTTAACAACGCCGCAGGCTTCCATGGATGCATGTATAACGTAAACTCAATATGTACCGCCGCGTTGCCGGGAACGCACGCGCGCTGCTAAAGCGCCATACGATCCGATCTCCTCGGGTACCGGTTCGGGCATCGAATCCCCGACCCCGACACGGCCATTATACGCTCATTTTGGGTTAATACTTGGCCCGATGTTGCGCGCCGGCATCGAACTAACGACGCCGCATCGTGCGACATTAAAATTGAGCACCGCTGTCGTGCCATTGTCCCCCGCCCTTATTTGCGGAGTTCTCGTAGTAAATTATACCCGAGTATTCCACCGGGGATATTGACAGTGACGGTGTCCTTCTTGGCGTTTGTAGAAATGCGAGGAGAAAGAACTTTGCCCAATTATCTGCGAACGCCTGCCCTTTGGCGATTAAAGCTTAGACGTTGAGTTAAGAAACTGATAATAATCAGAAACGTTTTATCAATTTTTGACAATTTTTGTTAATCCTGTACGTGAAAATTGGCAAGAAAGGTGAAACGTTCATCTCAAGTAGGAAAACTGTAAACACACATTTATATTTGTGGCGATGTGATTTTGAAGAACTGACCACTCAAGAAAGATAACCGATTGAATCGAGGTACAAAGCAAGGGAAGCGAAAATTTAACAAGGATAGGTGACAATTGAATCGCGGACTGCCTTTCCTCCTTTCACCTTTCTTCTCTTTTATCGCTGGTCGACCCAACTCCCATTTCGAAAGGTTCAAAGCACGGGTTCTTCCTCCTTTCACCAGTCGTCCTTCTCGCTCTTCGATTTCCTTAGTTCCACTATTCAACGCTTATGTACGTACATCCCTGTTCAGAAGTTCTAAGCACTAAAAAAAATAATGTAGTCACGAACATTGTATAATTAAACATTTAACAATAAAACGTAGGTTAATGACAGTTTCAATGAATTTATACTTAAAATATAAATACTCATGAAAAGATGATAAGACGATCAGATAAGATAAGCAATTATTTAATACGTCTATTAGAAATTCCTATGAGATCTTCAAGCAGCGGGATGCTAACATTGATGTAGAATCTCGTATCGATTTATCTGTTAACCATTCCCTGACTTATTGATAGCAGTGTACGAGCATGTACGTAGATACGTACAGACGGATCGAAGATGGTTTTGATTCATAAAATTCCCGACGCAGAACCCGCGGGCGATATTGGAAAATCTATCGGCGTTTTCTCATCTACTCGTTGGCATTCAATAGAAACCGGACCAAATATTCGGACGCAATTTCTTTATGATAATTCAATTTTTCCCTCGCTCGGCTCCCGTTCGATTCTGACTGAGAGATGGCCAACGGCCTGCTCTACATACCTGACGTACCCCGACTGCCCACTATCGCAGCCCTTTATCCTGCAAATGGCCGGACCGTATTCGCCCATATTGCGAGGATCCGAGCCAAAGAATCCCAGAAGCTTTTCGGAAATTCATTTTCGTTTCGCACGAAAGGTAGAACTCGTTACCTTCTCGCCGTGCTCCATGGAAATTGATCGAGTACCCCGCGAACGTAAGGAAATTTATTACTCGGCTAACCCGGTCTTCAACTTTCGCTAACTTGACTTTCAATGCGAGTTGGAATTGTTACAAGTCGCTTCCAGTTATTCATCGTCTATAGAATTCCGTTATTGTGCTAGAATTATGATTATAAAAGGAGACTGTGTATTGATAGTAGTGTCATTATTATATTATCATACTAATATTAGTTTTCAAACTACAATTATTTGTGCTACGATTTTACTATTCCATTTTATTTGCAACGAGCTGTTCATATAAATGCTTGACGATCGGTCGGATTATTATTGTTATTCGGGAGCATCCCGTACGTGTTCCGTATAATCCATTTCGTATCAATTTATCCCGAGCATATCGAATCGCATCCGTAAGTGCTCCTTCCCTCCTCCTTTTCCTCCTGTTCCTATTTTTCCGCTTCCCGAAGTTTCCCATTATATCCTGGGTTGCCCGGCTTGGAAGGGCGGACGTTATCCGATTATTTCGTCCGGAGCGGTTTTCCGTTCACGGCACAAATGCATTCTTCGATTACCGTTCGCCACCGATTGTATTATACTAACATAAGTGGTATTTGCTAAGATAACTCCGACCACTTTCCTTCTAATTGTCTTCCACCTACCAAGACGGTTTTCTTTTCTTCGACGATGACAAAACAGCGTTTATTAATCCACTGATTCACAATTTAGGAATATTCACTTGATAGATAGTAAAATTGATTTTTGTGAATTCTTACCTAAAACAAAATATTATTCTTATTTATGTATTTATGAATGGCACGAAATTTTGGCTTTAATCAAATTTGGTATTTTAATAGATTTAGTTTATTTAGACAAGGTTTTGTTTTATAATAATTTGAAAATAGAATTTCTAAATATTATTACTTCTGCTTTATGGAATTATCCAATAAACATAGTTTTGGTTCGTATGTTCTGTCTCACTAATTACAAACTTCCAAAAAGTAAATTATATATAATACATAATTGAAATTTCATTTATTCTAAAATTCGTACGGAGTTTCAATAGATTGCATTCAGTATATTCCCTCAAATGTCAAGTGCGCCGGGAATCGTTTTTAGTAGCTGTGTATAGTACAGTTATTAGAGGTTGCAAGTCGTTTCATAAGTTGCTAATTAGCTCGCCAAATTGACAGGTCGTTTGTGGCGGTATTGGCTTAGTTGGCCAATAAGTCCTTTTGGTATATTACGAGAGGTTTAACGGGACCCTGTGTAACCACCCCCTGGTGGCCACTTGTAGTTTTCAATCGGAATTGCACGGTGAAAGAAAGCAACAAAAGGAAACGAGCGGGCGAACGTTAAGCAAAAAACAAATCAATAAGTTCAACGTGTTTATTGCTTGGTACAATTAATGTCCATTGACAAGTTGATACAATACTATAATAAAATATTGTTCATGATGTGATTGATTAAATTAATGCAAGAATAGCAAATGAATATTCCGTCTTTTTATTTTCTATTTTATTTATTTTATTATAAGGAAGTTTTAAATAAATTTAGTATTAAAACAGATTTAAAATATATGAAACTAAATATCATCAAAGTTGGTAATAATAGAAGACTAAAGAATTAATATATTTAAATTGTATTAATTGTTACGAAATTTCTGACTTACAATCAGTGTACTTAAAGCTTTGATAGATTATAAGTAGCTTCTCATCTGATTAAGTTCAATGTTCCCTTCTCCAGCTAAAATATTACATTTATACATCCTTATAATTGCATAATAACATTTCCTGTAAAATATTCACTGCTCCAGAATAGTTCACTAATTTGAAATATTCATTATACAGATATTAAAATAATTGTAATTCCTTTAACGCAAAAATGTCACTTTCAATGTAATTAATAAGGAAACTGATATGTTCCAGGTGATTATTCGAACGATCGCGACTCCGGCCAGGAGTGACAACCGGGTTACATGAAAGAAGGACATGAACTACTCTCAAGGTGAGCGACGTCTAAAAATCGTCAGTTATACTATTATAAATCCAGAGGGAAGTGCGACGTTGACGTTTACATTTAATGTAAGTCCGTGCACACGTCCGCGGACGTGTGCGCGTGTATGCGTAAAATTCGTGGAAGGTTTGTCGTCGTCCGATCGTCGGGGTTCGCTTCGAAGCCAGTCGTAGCGAATGGTCTGAAACAGTTCGGAAATTCACTCAACTAATCAAATACCGCTAAAACCGCTAAACAAGTTAGGTTAGCAATCTACGTGCTCCGAATGGCAACTCCGCTCCGAACTGCTCTGCGGCTGCGAAGCGCGAAAACGCTCGCGACTGCTTCCGCAATCCGCACGCCGCCTCACCCCGCGTCCCCCTGCCCCTTCCCCCTTGCCGGTCCCGTCCCCGCCCGTCTATCTGCAGAATCCCTTAACGAGGGGAAACGACTCGACGTAGACGTGTCCAAGACTTTCTGACGAACAAAACAGTTATTCCGTGGTCCTCGCTGAAAGAAATCGTTCCCCGTGACCGACGACGACGACGTCTGCGTCTCTCGTTAACAGACGGGGAAAGTGTACAACTTTTCCTACGCTTTATTGTGGAATTGTTCCAGTTAAACGCAACATTCCGGAAATCTCAGACTTTTATTTTCTGATTCTGATATTATCAAAGCATACAAAGTTCCGTCTTTATAATTGTAATGAATAATATTATATATGTGCGTGTATACAATATTATAAATCTTATACAATTTTTTATTTGAATACTGCATGAAGAAAAGATGTCGTAAAATGAATACGGGTATCCCGATGTTTTTTTTTTCACTTAAATCAGATGCAATGAACAGTGACGATTGATCCAGTATGAAATCCGAATGAAATGGTCATTTTACATATTAAATAGTGACGCAACGTGAATAGGATGTGTTTGTATTGACGCAACGCATGTAACGTATCCGTTTGCTATTGATAAATCAAAATACAGGTAGTCGTCTTTGCCTTCGTTTGACCGAAATGTAAAATTCAAGGATTTCCGTAATTTTCGTAATTCCGAGAAATTCGTGAAAATTAATCAGTACTGTACGTAGAAAGATTATATCTGGTTTCACGCTGTAAATAATGCAGCTCGATCGCTGAATAATGACAAACGCAATTTTAATACCTAGTCGCTCGTTCGCGTTTTAGTCTTGATGTTCCAGTTTCTAACTCCCTTAAATAATATAGTGCAATGTAAATATAGCCAGAATTACTTATCATTAAGAGGAGTTTTTAAAATAAATCAACCTGACGAAATTGCTTTTACATAAGACTCTTGAATTATTCTTTGAAGTAAAAAATTGCAGAGATCAAACAGTGAAATCAATTAAAACTGAAGACCACCGTCGATCATTACTAGTTCAAATTCAGTTTATCCTGCTATTTATTTAAGTCTGTAAACTATTATGCAAAAGCATCAAGAAGAGCGTTTGCATGATGTGCCCGAGGAATTTAATTTCACTGGGAAAGCCATTATGTAAAAGACCCACGTCAGGTCCCTGGCTAGCAAAAAGTCAGAGACCCAGGCGACTGTGTAAACTGAACGAGTTTTTAATCCCGGAATCATCAAACGCGTTTCGAATATCGGGGTCGCGAGGGTTGAAAAGACACGTGCGGTTAACCCGTCAAGATGTTTTCCGCTGACCCCTTTTGTCGCCTAACCGTTCTCGTTCTCGATCAAAAGGCTCGAAATAGAAAACTCAGTTTCCCAAATAAAATCAAATGAAAGACGTGGTTAAAATAAAATTGAAATTAAATCGTTCATTTATTTCCTAAATTCATACTGAGATTTATTGTCCTATCTTGCAATTTATTAATGACTTAGAAACATGAAAACACTTGTAACTCATAGTAATAATTATTTTATTATCATGAGTGGACGTCAGTGTGTTGATGGATCAGTTTCGTTAACGACGCAACAATTTCATTGAACCCGTCGCTACGTGACGGACGACTGTTTCCAAAAGAATTGGCCTTTCATTCGACGGAGGGGGAGGCCGGTGGGTTGAAGAAGCGTGACTTCTGGCGTCTAGTGTCGATATTGCGCGATCAATAATACATCCCGATTTGGAATATTGGATTGAGCGCGCGTGCTATCGCGACCCTTCCCGAGAAGCGACCCCCGGCAATCGAAACTTCCTTCAGTAGGGTACAAAAGGAGATTCGGGAAAAACCAGCCGAATAGAAGGCAAATAATGAATTTAGTCGCTTTTAAAGTGGTTATTGACGTTGCTGTTCACAAACGCATGAACCCTCGCCCTCTCGCCCTTAACGTAATTACAAAACTCGTCGTTCGCCCCCAAAGGGGTTGTACCTTTGCAAATTTTTTCCTTCCTTCGCCGCGGATGTTTACTCGGATGACCACTTCCTCGCAAAGTTGATCGCAAAGTTCACGCCGCAAGACCAAAGGTTAAATTACTGCATTTCGTTCTACCGATATTTTGTTCACATCGAAAATTCTATTTAGTATTTATATACTATTAGCGGCTGAGGTCGATTATCGGTATTTTGGCTTTACAAATTGGATTATTAAACGTTCTGCTGTTTTATATTCATAAATCGTTATGCTACTACGAGATAGTATTCATTTACGACAGTTGATAGAAACAAGCTTTTTTCTTCGTATAAAAAGAAAAAGAATCTCGGCAGTTTCGAGCCTTTATGAAAGGAATAAAATTGAAAGAGGCACAAGGGATGGGAGCGGAGCAGCATCGCATCGCCGGGAACTATCCCGCTTATGTATTGTAAATACCATGTAATCCGTTGACCTCTCGAGCGACGGTCCCTTCATTACCAGCGCGGTTGCCATTGTTCCGTTGCTATAATTGAATTCCCAAGGCAGCCGCTGGCAACCAATCCTCATCCTCTCCCGGCGTCAGCGATCCCGGAGTACCGTCGCGTCGATTCCACGTCGAAACTCTACGAGATCCTGATTTACCCCATTCAGCCGGGAATAATGCGATATCCCGACCCCGAAAGCCACGTCTTCGCCTCGCCTCGCCTCGCCGCTCCTGTGCGGAGTCATCTTAGCCCAGCCCGGGTCTTAAGCTTCAGTCTGATCTCGTGCACAGTCGATTCTAAATGTCCGTTCGCTTCCTCGCTTTTCCGCCCGTCGAACGTGATTTCCATGCTGAAAACGAACGCTGGACGTTTTATTCAACGCGACTCTGTATCTGATAAACCGGATCCGAGGCTAATTAAAACGTGGGTCGTAATTTCGTTCGGTCTTGAATGAAACTTGGCCAGTGCAAATTTAGGCTGGATGTTTTATGGTTTTCTTGTACAAAATGAAATTAGAATTTGTCCATTAATATCCTAGTGTCGAATTAATTCCTATTAGCAATGGTGTGAGAAGAATTAGTCATAAATAGTTACCGGTACTTTTATTTAACACGTGTACTGTAATTAGAATCATTTTCTAACAGTGGATGAACTTGTCATTGACCTGCTTTCGTTAAACTGATTGATACAGTGCTGTTCACTTGGACAGTCTCAAATAGTTCATATATACGTATAATCGAGTGTAAGAAATCCTATATACTTGTTTCGATACAAACATAAAACTTTTGCACGGACTATATCGGTAAATCCATAAAAACTGTGCGTACGTCGTTTGAAATATATCTGCGAGGCATCAAATTGACACCAGGCAACGTCGGCGTGGCCGATGAAACGCAAATCCGCGGTGCGGTTCGCGCAGTCCGAATCGAACATCCGCGTATCCTTCATCAGGAGATTGACGCTGCGCGGCGGCGGCGGCGGCACAGCGTTTACCTCGGAGTCATCGTGGACAGGGCGCGAGGCGCGAAGGGCGCAGCTCGGCCCTCCTGTCTCCGTCATGACTGATGACCGGTATTACGATTTGTCAATAACAATTGTCCCGGGTCTAACTGCCGCCGCGCGAACTGCAACTGATGGCACAACATCGATTGTTCGCGTCCGACCGACGTAACTGTCCGCCAGGACTGACCCATAACGTATCCGTGGACCAAAAATCTGCCGTCGACACCGCCAGACGACGAATTCCACGGAACGCCTCTGTTGTTCGCGCTAATGTGCTCAGATCTACGCGCACTCCGATTATTACTCGCTGTTCAACGCGGAGGGTCGTCGTCATTTTTTTGGACTCACACTTTGCCTTTGTCGCGCAAGATTTATTATTATTACATCTTTTAATATCATAACTTACTAGATATATTTAAAATTAGAATTGCTTTTGATGTTTCAAGAAGCATTCGTTCATTGAATTACAAAAGAATTGTATGTTCGTCTAAAAAAAATGCTTTCGCACTTGACTGATGTCGACGATTAAAAAATGAAAATCACGTGGACAATAATTCGCACTTGGTTACCAAAGAATAAAGCAAGAGTGATTCCACTCCATCAGAGCTTTTTACAAAGCCGTTGAATTTTCTCGGTACAGCGTTGACGGACGAAATAAAAGAAAAGGATTTGATTCGTGCCGGTAGGAGACTAGCGTTGTAGTGTACACGAGCGTAGGAGGGAGGAAAATGGACATTGATTTTAAATAAGAAAGCAATGCTGTCGTCTATTAACCCGAACGATCCATTATCCGTGATGGACGACACGAACAAAGAGGATTAAAATCATTCGTCTTCCGGTCAGGGAAAAACCGCAAAATGTGTGGCCTCGCGAGGTTTCCGCAGTTGGATACTTCCTTCCTTCTTTCCTAATGACTGTAATAAAAGTTTCTTCCACGAATTACGTATATTCAGCAACTTCAATAAAAGTGTTTCAGCTTTTGATACATAATTTCCGATCAATTTTCATAAATGATATGAAAATTCATAATAAGAACGATTCAATTTTTCTTATATCGAACTGCGATTACATTTAAAGAATTTGTAATGCCGAGGATATAAAAAATTGGGTCACACGTATAATATTTGTCGTTTTCTTTAAGATTGGCAGATACGAAAGTGGTGACGTTTATATGAGCGCACAGATAAATTCTTTTCAATTTATCTTCACAATTTCCTGGTTTGGCTTTAAGAAATAATATATAATGCGTCGCCTGAAATTTTCTTTTCACACGGTGAAAGATCGTCGCCTCGCGATTGTCGCCTCGAACAGTGAATGTTTTTTCTCGCAGCCGGCAGCCTCGGTTTTAATTAAAAAAATCCCCTCGCTCGTTACCAAGGGATTTTCACGGCTTCTTTTTCAGCCAAAGTGCCATAAGTAAATAGCGGAAACCCGGAGAATCGCGGCTTATCTTGTCGCGGTTACAAGGAGTCGCCGGAGGAAAAATTGCGCGCCGCAAGAACCACTTGTGAAATGTGGAACGAACGATCCAACCGTGTACATGCACACGTGCACTATATACGACGTTCGCGTTGCAATCGATAATTAGGACTGACGTCGCGATACAACGCGTTCCGGAAAGAGGGTCAGCCAGATGTCTATCGCGGGATTCGCGTTCCATTTTATACGGTTCGCGTTCGTTACAGCGAGTTCAAGAGGTTAGATTCTGATCAATTAAAAAACGTTGTCTGGCGATTCTTATTTACCTGGCAACATGCAATGAAAATACATGCGATTTCAAAATACGACACCAGCGATTGAAGTTAAAACGTAACACGATTTACGTATTTGAATAAAAAATGCTTGTATTCATTATTGACGAACGAAACGAGTGTTTCGAGCAATTTAAACCGTTAAACGCGTTTTTCTTATTAAATTGTTTATATCGCGAGGAGGCGTGAAAGTGAATCGATAACGGAAATTGAATTTGATCGCCGGCGCCGTCGCGAGCTTCGATTGGTGGACAGTGCCACGTAAAGGAGGACGGAGAAGGAAAACAGGAAAGACCGTGGGTATTGTGCATCGCAGGGGATGTTTGCCCCCTGGTCCTGCTCGATCTTTCCCTTTATTTTTATTTTTCACGGCGAATTTATCGTTCGTTTACTCACAGCTGTAGCAGCTCGCACCACCGTCGTCGCCGTGGCTGGCTGGTAGCCTTGGGAGAAATTGGCGAGTGTCCTCTCTCGTGCTTTTCCTCGACCATACCCTTTTTCCTCTTATTCTTCTGCAATCCAAGATTTCCCGTCCTCGTTCCTCCCCCGTATTTTACTCCCTGGTCAGAACGTTGTATCCGGCGAGCAACGCGCTGGTAAATACGAGGACGTACGAGCTGTGGGAATAAAATATAAAAGATGGCCCGCGGTGCACAATTTTCAGATTTTCAGGCGCGACCTTTATTCTTTCTCCCTCGTTTTGTCCGCGTATTATTTGCGCTGAAAATTCAATGTCTTAATAACGAAGCTTAGGAAAACTTTTCCATTCTTGGCGCAAACTTTAAAACTTTCAAACAGACACGTCTTCTTTCGTGTATATCAAACTCTGATACGAGCGGGTCAATTGAGCCGAGATCATCGCTTGCGAATTAATTAAATTAGCATGCGACCACCGGTGATTGAGACTGGTCGCGTCTCAAAGGAGGGGAGATTAAAGAAAGAGGCGAGCCCAATTTAAATTTGAACAAGCAACGGGTAATCCTTTCAACGAACCTTTCTTATCTGTGAGTAAAATTTTCGTCGACGATGGAAAATTGGAGAAACGAGATAGGTTGCTCTTTGATGAATTACGTAGCGGTTCGGTGAGCGGGTGGTTGGGGGGGGGGGAGGAAGGCGAGGCTATATGTATGTATGTATGTATCCGGCAAACGGGCCACGAATTCCAATCGTACGTAAGACTTCGTCTTACTTGCCGCCGGTTTGTGACGGAGAGGACACACGCCGCAGGGTGGAACTTAGCTCAGGCGTGATCCGGCATAATGCGAGAGCAATTTGGTGAATGGAGTTAATTCAATAGAGGCTCTCGAGCACGCCTCCGGTTCTTGGCCTGGCCTGGCCATCGGAGCAGGGCATTTCTGGTGAACGTTAACCTCCTCCAGCGGATATATCCGTCGCTTCTTCGTCCGTTCAGAGGGACGGCGAGCACGAATCCCGCTTTTTGCCGGCTTAGTTAAGCGTAACGTTGCCTAAATCAGGTGTAATTGGAAGGAATAAGGGACGACCGCACGCGGCCATCCCGCGTTTAATCTTCGGAAACGTTCCTCTACCTTCTTATTCGCCGACCACGATTTCAGTTTTATTGCGAAGACGTAAACGTGCATGAATGCCGGTAATGATAATGAATGACGCTACGCGAAGTTGCCGCCTGCAACTGAATGGAAGACTTGAATGGGATTTGATTGCAGCCTCGAATGATCTCTTAATTAAAGTATTTATAAAATATTTAATATTTGTGCTCCGAATACACGGTGTAATAAATTATTTACTCGGATTCACTGTCATATAAGCATCCACTTTTGAGTATGTATACATTCTCAAATCCTACTGAGAATGAAATTACGTACACATTGAAACGTATCAATACGAGCAATCAAACTTTAGAAAAAGTCTATTCAAAGAAACCACGTGGCACTTTTTGATTCGCCGAACGACTTCCACAGAGAAAAATTCCTGGCGGGGTTGACAAGAAGTTAGTATTATTACCGTCATTGCCCGGTGTAACGTGTCTCAGGTACGAGAGTTAATTTACCGGCTAACAATCCTTTTCAGAATTTAGACACCCATTTTCGGTTCCCCTCGCGCGACGATTCTTTTTAAACGTGGTGGTCAAGGCACGTGCTCGAAAATGAAGATTTGTGATGCGTACTCGTTCAACGGAAAATTGGCAATGAAAGAGTACGTGCAAATGTTTCCCTGATTTTCTTCCTTCAGAGCACTAAGAGCAGAGGAAGGGACATAAAAAAACGTATTGCAATTAAAATATAAATATCGCAGCTTCTTAGCGCGTCGGGAAGCTACAGATTTCCTTTGATGTTTCTATTCATTACTTCATACGATATTTATTAAGGGAATGGCGGATACTCGTGCTGTTTATGGTCGTTTTTTCAAATTCTGAAGTGTAGAACTTTACAACCATATCTTTTACGCGAGGCAAGATAACGCTTGTAAAATGTTATAAACGGAGTTTATAGAACCCGAAGTTCGCATCTCGGTGTAACCAAGCCTGTGGAGATTTATTTACAAAGTAAACAAGTAAGAAACTTACCTATGCTGGGTACATTCTATATATACCTTACATACATTATTCATATTTACGTAGTGATCAAAGTACCGGCTCCCTGCATAAATATTTTCCCCTACGCGGTAAGTGTAACAGATATCAAATTAAATTATATATCTTTGCTGTTTTTTTGCATATAATGTCTTCTGGCTATTTCACGTAAACACAAATAAGGATGTTACAGAAAGGTAATTAGGAATCACTAAAAAGGAATTAATAAATCAGGAATTAATAACAAATTTTTAGGAATTAATAAATCAATTTCACGATCCTTCAACGTCGGTTACTTCTATAAAGATATATAATTTCGTCTTGGCATAACTATTCGGGCGAGACTCCTTTAATCGAGCTTCGTAAAGATCGTAATTATTTTATTCGAGGAAAATGGGCACGACGGATTCTTATTAAGTCATTGCAGCTTATCAATCTGTTAATGCACAGCGGCCAGGCATTCTTTACGACCGTCTCGTGAGTTACGCGCCGTTGAGGTGGGTCCGCAGTTTAGGTACGTAATGAAATTTAAATGGCCACTGGTCTTAAATTGCTGCCACTCTACAGGGTCATGCTACGAGCCCTCTTATCGGACCAACATACGCGTGCTCCAACTAATCCATTCTTTTTAACAACTCATCGTCGAGTCTTCCAGAGGTCTCTGAATTAGCTTCTTAATATTGCATGTGAATCGATCTGATCAGGTTAATAGATTATTAGATTGGCCTGCTCTAAGGTCGATTTCTATTTCTCGTTACGAAGATTCGGTTCTTCCGATATTTCGAATACTAAAATGAAAGAGAACTAGAAAACGGGACAACCTATTTGACGGAAAAAAGAAAATCGATCGATCCCTCGATACGGTAATGTTATTCTTTCGTTAACGAGGCGGGGGATTTCGCAAAACGAAATAGAAGTAATCCGTAACTGGAAGATGGCCATTCCGTCGGGGCGAATCGATCGTCATGATTGAATCGGTGGATGAAAAAAAAAAAAAGGGACAGGAAGAAAATCGGCGTGTTCGAACCAAGTTCGTTCGAATATTCCGGCACAAAA
This sequence comes from Ceratina calcarata, assembly GCF_001652005.2. Classification (NCBI taxonomy): domain Eukaryota; kingdom Metazoa; phylum Arthropoda; class Insecta; order Hymenoptera; family Apidae; genus Ceratina; species Ceratina calcarata. The sequence continues at coordinate 118,422 of NW_017179735.1, forward strand.
GTTTGAACCAGTTCCCTTGTCCCCGTGCAATTTTTTGCTTCGAAAACAACTCGCGCTCTCTGCACGCTTCCTCTTCTCTTCCTCGCTCCTATTCGAGCTCGCTGCCGCTCGTTAGTTTTCCTTTTTATTCGCTCATTACCCTCCCGTCGGTTTTCGCCTTAATTTCTCTTTGCCCGTTCACCCTCCTTTCGCAGTGTCCGACCTTTCTGGCCGCTTGACCATTATTTACACCTAACCCCGAGGCGGGGTTGACAAGAAGTTAGTATTATTACCGTCATTGCCCGGTGTAACGTGTCTCAGGTACGAGAGTTAATTTACCGGCTAACAATCCTTTTCAGAATTTAGACACCCATTTTCGGTTCCCCTCGCGCGACGATTCTTTTTAAACGTGGTGGTCAAGGCACGTGCTCGAAAATGAAGATTTGTGATGCGTACTCGTTCAACGGAAAATTGGCAATGAAAGAGTACGTGCAAATGTTTCCCTGATTTTCTTCCTTCAGAGCACTAAGAGCAGAGGAAGGGACATAAAAAAACGTATTGCAATTAAAATATAAATATCGCAGCTTCTTAGCGCGTCGGGAAGCTACAGATTTCCTTTGATGTTTCTATTCATTACTTCATACGATATTTATTAAGGGAATGGCGGATACTCGTGCTGTTTATGGTCGTTTTTTCAAATTCTGAAGTGTAGAACTTTACAACCATATCTTTTACGCGAGGCAAGATAACGCTTGTAAAATGTTATAAACGGAGTTTATAGAACCCGAAGTTCGCATCTCGGTGTAACCAAGCCTGTGGAGATTTATTTACAAAGTAAACAAGTAAGAAACTTACCTATGCTGGGTACATTCTATATATACCTTACATACATTATTCATATTTACGTAGTGATCAAAGTACCGGCTCCCTGCATAAATATTTTCCCCTACGCGGTAAGTGTAACAGATATCAAATTAAATTATATATCTTTGCTGTTTTTTTGCATATAATGTCTTCTGGCTATTTCACGTAAACACAAATAAGGATGTTACAGAAAGGTAATTAGGAATCACTAAAAAGGAATTAATAAATCAGGAATTAATAACAAATTTTTAGGAATTAATAAATCAATTTCACGATCCTTCAACGTCGGTTACTTCTATAAAGATATATAATTTCGTCTTGGCATAACTATTCGGGCGAGACTCCTTTAATCGAGCTTCGTAAAGATCGTAATTATTTTATTCGAGGAAAATGGGCACGACGGATTCTTATTAAGTCATTGCAGCTTATCAATCTGTTAATGCACAGCGGCCAGGCATTCTTTACGACCGTCTCGTGAGTTACGCGCCGTTGAGGTGGGTCCGCAGTTTAGGTACGTAATGAAATTTAAATGGCCACTGGTCTTAAATTGCTGCCACTCTACAGGGTCATGCTACGAGCCCTCTTATCGGACCAACATACGCGTGCTCCAACTAATCCATTCTTTTTAACAACTCATCGTCGAGTCTTCCAGAGGTCTCTGAATTAGCTTCTTAATATTGCATGTGAATCGATCTGATCAGGTTAATAGATTATTAGATTGGCCTGCTCTAAGGTCGATTTCTATTTCTCGTTACGAAGATTCGGTTCTTCCGATATTTCGAATACTAAAATGAAAGAGAACTAGAAAACGGGACAACCTATTTGACGGAAAAAAGAAAATCGATCGATCCCTCGATACGGTAATGTTATTCTTTCGTTAACGAGGCGGGGGATTTCGCAAAACGAAATAGAAGTAATCCGTAACTGGAAGATGGCCATTCCGTCGGGGCGAATCGATCGTCATGATTGAATCGGTGGATGAAAAAAAAAAAAAGGGACAGGAAGAAAATCGGCGTGTTCGAACCAAGTTCGTTCGAATATTCCGGCACAAAAGTTTGAACCAGTTCCCTTGTCCCCGTGCAATTTTTTGCTTCGAAAACAACTCGCGCTCTCTGCACGCTTCCTCTTCTCTTCCTCGCTCCTATTCGAGCTCGCTGCCGCTCGTTAGTTTTCCTTTTTATTCGCTCATTACCCTCCCGTCGGTTTTCGCCTTAATTTCTCTTTGCCCGTTCACCCTCCTTTCGCAGTGTCCGACCTTTCTGGCCGCTTGACCATTATTTACACCTAACCCCGTCCAACCCTCGCCCCCCCCCGCCGCACCCCATCCCGGTCCTGTTCAAGCTCGATTGTATCCCAAGCGTAAATAAATGACCCCGTGATTTTTAATTGGACTCGGGGCCGGGGCTCTCGAGTTCTTCAGAATAAACGAGCTGTCCGACGAATAAGATCACGACGGAAGTTGAAGAGGGCCAGCGGCGGCCACGTCGATTTTCCCGTTCTCAACTTTTCTCCCTCGCACCCGCGAGAAAAAATAAACCGAACCCCTGCAATCGCATTAGCCGGCTACATGGGCAGTTCCAATCTTTTGTGTCGATCCTTCCCGCGATTGGTTTCTTTGTGCGGTTAATACGAAGCGTACCCGTAATTTTTCTTGCAATTTTGTATTGGTTATAATATGAACAGATTAATCTAAACATACTTGCTTTATCGTTATATTTGATTTAACAGAAGGCATAATGATTCATCAAATTCAAAATACATCAGGAATGTGTCGCAATTAAAAACCGCTATGAGTAGCTAAGAAATTGTGAAAAATGTTGAAAATTCCGTTTGGAATCGGCCCGTAAATCCCGGTGCAGCGTACCGGTGAAATTTCCCCGGTTAACACCGGGAAGCGTACGCGCGTGTCGGTTTCGAGACGTGAGTTGCCTTTCGCGGCAGGTAACGACAAGGTTCGTGCGCCCGGCTATACGCTCCAGCCACCGGGATCGAGTCAGCGAAGAATGTTAAACACACTGTATATACACCTGACGTGATCGCGAGCTAGAACTCTGACCTAGTTCCCCCGGAGCGATAAGTACCGCGGGGGTTGCTACGACTCCGATGCATGCTCTTTCAGCCGGATTATGGTCTTACAGTTCTTAACTATAGAATCAGAACCGCTCGATACATAATTCTGTTTCAGTATCAGTAGTAAATCCAAATTAATTCAATACACCGAAGTGTTAATCCGACATGAATTACGGCAGGTCTATTTGTCCGATAATAATATATATATATACATATACATATATATATGCTGTTATTTATTGCTTGATGAGATAGCGAATAAACGTGCGAAATCAATTTCTCAACTCATGGAAAATTAAAATATATTTTTATATTATATATCTTGTATTTTGATTCAATAGTTTAATTATAATAATAATAATAAGTTGAGAATCATGACGATGTAATCCGGCAAATTTTTCGATCTCATAATACACGTTATACATACCTGAAAATAACGATCCTAATTCCTAATACGATGACGCGGCCCTAATTCGAGCCAGGCAAGAAGTTCTATGCACTTATGCGGATAGAATCGGGTTCTCGCCATATCCCCGTCCCCGTCGCGGCCTTCCTCTATTCCTGGGTTCCCCCGACTGGCGTTCCACCACTTAGGAATACGTTAATTACTCAAAGGAATTCGCCCGGGTCGGCCCTCTTTAAGCGTTATCAAGTTTCACGGATTTAGTAGCTACGCGTCACGGAATCGTCGCTCTGGAAACGCTGATGGAAAAAAGGAACCGTTAAGCGCCCACGCGAGAGTAATTAAAACTTTAAGAGATTCCTAACCGAACCCCTCGCCGAACGCCCCCGCCCGGGCGAGGATCAGTCTTATTATAAATGAGGAAAAGTGAAGAGCACTGTAATCCGTGAAATCTCGTTGCTTTTTGAAACGTTAACGCTGTCTGCCAGTCGACTAACGACCGCGATTACGCGATCCCAGTCTTTACTCACGGTGACAACGGCTGTCCCAGTCTGTCGCGTTATTTGCTTTGTACTTCAAACGAGTGACATGCTTTTAATCGTCAATTTTTCGACTACTCTTGTTCATTATAATAAAAAGCAGAGGGAAGTGAAGAGATCAGCTCTTTAGCATGTAAAAATAATGAAAGAAATTCATCCCTGAAAAGAGTTACTGCAATTCCGCGTCCCGTGGCATGAAAAGGATTTTCAGGGATTTCAGAAGTAAGCAGCTAATTGAAATATAAAATGAGAATATTTATCAGACCTCATTTCCTACAAATATTTTATTTCGTATAAGAATCTACGGTCTAATAATATGCATATAACAATAGTATTTTGAGGAACCTCTCTATTGATAGGCTTGACAATAAACGGTGGATGAGGAATCGTCCGTACTTTTCACCGATGCAAATTGCGTACACACTCGGGCTGGTTCGATTGTGAGAGCCGAGGGCCGCGTCCGCGTGTTTGCACGGCGATTTTCGAAAACGTACGCGGCTCAAAAGCAATCTCGAAAAGCGTTACGCATTAGCCGAGCTCCGGTGATAATGACACTTCGGTTTCGCTGCGTCAACTTCGGTTAATTGATTCGTGCCGAATCCCGTTCGGCTATTGTCACACGGCGAACGACGACCTCGGATCGCCTGCTCTCCTGCTTTGTCGCAGCGAGCTGCGTTTAGTCGCTGCGCAACGCGCTATTTAATTACAGAGATGAAATGCTACTCGGCTTTTGAGCAACAATGGATAAGATGTATCAGTACGGAACAGTGGAAAGCTTTGAGCAGGAATTATTATTGTAGCAACGTATAATTGTCTCTTAAGCATTTTTGGAATTGGGAGTTTATTTGTACAGGGAACAGAAAATAAATTCCAGGCTCAGTAGTGTAAATTCATAATTAGTCAGACAGAAGCTGGCTTGTTACTACTTATTATTATCTGTGATTAAATTAAAACCAGTAGTACAGATCTATAATCTCTGAAATCTCTGAAACATTCAGAAAACGTAGCTTTTCATTTCATGTATCATAAAATAGTCAGATTTCCAATAGTATTAATCGTTATTTTCAGACGTTAAGTTACGAAACTAGTTTACATTTAGAATTCGTGATAAAACTGTGTAACGCTCTTACACCATCGCAGCGGTACTTTTTCCATGAAATGTCGTAGTTTAAAATACATGTGCGCGTTGGTAAGCAGCTTTGTTTTCCTGAAATATTTACCGACAATAAGGCGATTCAATTTTACGGCTGCGTAATTCGTTCGGTCGACGCGATCCAATCGATGGATCCCCGCGAATCGCGAGCTTTCTACTGACCCAAATCCACGGGAAAGGAAGAAACGAAACGCACGGTGGAACGGAGAGGGGAGAGGCGCGTGTACGCGGGGCTACAGTTGGCAATCTGCATATCGATTTCCCGAGGAAATGCGTTATTCATGGGAAAACGGAGTCGTACGTCGTGGAAACAGAAGCTGATACGCGCGATCACGATAGCCCGCGCAGAGCCCATTTGAATCAGCCGGTATCTTACTCTGTCAAACGCGAAACGAAAAGACGTCTCCGGGAGAATTTTCTTTAAGGGGACCGTACAGTTAAATGCAAACGCGTCGTGAACTATGTTTAAGATGATCTATTGCTAAATCGCTGGCACTGTGCCAGGCAATTCCATTTTTATAGCCTCGCGAGTATCAACATCCTTCAGGAATAAAAGTAAACGATAGTAGTAATCACTTATACTTGAAATAAAATATTCTGCTACAATATGTAAGATTTGCCAAAAATCTAACTATAAAATGAGGAGGGTGGCGAACGGTTTAAATAAAACTCGTGGGCGTAACAAAAATACTTGGTAATCGTCAAATATCGCATTTATTCACAACGTCTCAATACTAGGACGGCTGTACCAAGAGTGCCTCTTTGGCCAGACCTTTCGGTTGTCCTCGGACCTCCCCCATCGCCAGTATGACCTTCGTTCTACGTTTTATGGGTCTTTGTCAAGTTGTGTACCCTTAAAAGGCTTGCATCGTTGGACGCAGTCACCCCCACTCTACTATGCGTTTTCGAATTTTCTTACAGGACGAAAGAAGAAAAGGAAATCTTTTGGAGTTCTCCTTTCGATCAGCGATTCGACGACGTATCAGTTCCGTCACAACTAAACCGCGGATTTGATGCGTTCGCAGATTGCAGATACATCGAGAACGCGTGCGAAGCATGAACAGTTTAACGCTCATGGTTGCGCAACGTGGATTTCATTTTTCTAAATGAAAATCCTAAGTCTAATTATAGTTTAATCTGCTGAGCCGCATGATGCAATTTACATTGGACGACGTCCAAAGAAGGAGGTATCGTTCAAGGTGCGCCAAGGAACTACAAATGTTCCGCATTCATCACTTTCCTCGCACCGAGAGTAAACGAAACTGTATACGTTTTTTTCTCGCGTATCCTTACTTTGTAGTCTGTTAACAGCAGTGAGCCGTGGAAAGTCTCACTGAAGCGAAACCGCTTTATCGGTCTGTCCGCGGAACTACACTTTGTGTATACGTATGGTCGCGGTGGGTATCTCTGTGGTGACCTCTCTCTATCAGTACCCGCGTTTCC
>NW_017179735.1:125416-137188 GCF_001652005.2 Ceratina calcarata
GAATCGAACAATTCATAAATTACCCGTATGGTACGTAGGCGAACGAGGGCAGAGAGCAGGGACGAGTAAATAGAAATAAACACGGCGGATCCTGTTTCGCGGCCGCGTTCGTTCGCGGAAATAGAAATAGAAGAGGATGATAAAAACGGTCGGAACGCGTTGAGCGATTGTTGCGCGAACGGGTTATGCGTTTTGAATGCGCTTTATTACAAGCATCATTTGTTATCTGTTTAAAAATGACAATGCGAGAGGTTTGGCGCGGGCAAAGCGGATGAAAGCTGGCACCGAGAACAATTTATCAGTTGGCCCCGGTGACAGGATCAGTCATCTCGGTTCTTCCCGTTGGTATTCTTCCCGTTGTTCTACCTACGGTGGTGCCCTTTGAAGATATTCATCTTCGAAATATAATATATATCCCACGCTGTTTAAACGCATCCACCGAATTGATGCTCCTAACCTTCCCAATCTCTCTTCGTGCGGATTATTTCTTAACGGGTGTCAGAATATTACCCGACACGGTGGTCTGCCGATAATCTGCGTTGCCAAAGAGGCAAAAAAAGTTAGATATCGAATTCTCGCGTCGAATGTATTTAAAACGTCTTCGATATTAAATAACTTGATATTTGATAAATATTATATAAAGCATCAGTTGATAATATAAAATTTACATACATATATAAATTCTGGTATATCAAATGAATTTTATTTATGATTTTGCAATATATGACAAAACATGATCGTTGGTTCCTCGAGAAGATTGGAGAACTCGATTTCATTCCATCAATTTTTTATTCCTATAGTATATATTCTTCGTTTCCCGAGAAGATCGGTGGTTGTTGTCGCGTCGGGAGGTCACGTACATCCTTTCTGATTCTGTTCCACGGGACTATCGGATCGGGATCTCTGTCTCTGAACGACGCGACGTTCTACAAGCGTTTCGAGTTCTGACACGAGGACAGTGGGAGGGGTAGCGCGCGCTCGTTATCGGGGTAGTTCGATGAGATTCGCTCGATCACCTCCGGCTTCCTGTCGCTCAAAGAGCCTCGAAGATTGAAAAGGATCCCTTTTACCAGCGACACGGTAGGTATCGGCCCCGGTGCGGAGAACTCCCGGGGATCTTCTGTTCCCCTTCGCTGCGAAAACGGTTTATTTACCTTTATGAACTCGATTGCCAAGTTTATGAATGCTTCAGAGTACGGACTACTTGTTATAGAGGTGCTTTATAAATATATTACACGCATTGTGCAAAGTACAAAGCTCTTTGAATTTCATTCCCAGTTTAATGGAACGCTCAATATTATAGTAAATTGGTTTATGATTAAAACTTATCATCCAAACATTAATTATACTATTAACGAACTAGACTCCTTATTCGACTATTGAATAAAATCCTGTTTGGTATCAGTCATGTATTAAAAAAAAGCATACGATTTAATGGAAATGAATCGCATATAGGGGACCATTTCAAGTGGAGGATTAACAGACGAAATTTGCCTATATGGTACGTGAAATTGGAAGCTTCGTCATTGTTTTACGGTAACGGTTATACTTCTTGAAAGTTTACCGGTTACCCAGCCACATGTTGGACCACTTTCAAACCCTCTTCACAGTATTAATACTGCACTATCTTGTTAGGTTGGCTTGTGAAGCTGCTATACGAACTTTTATCTATGTAGTTTTTTTACACGAAAATATACAATTTCTTCCCATTTCCATTATTATATTTTAATTATTAAATGCATTATTCAGGAAATTTTTCGACTCGTTTACAATTTGATACGAAAGAGTATTAACTAAGGTGGATGGTCGATCTTTGGTAAACGAGGTTCGACTTGGTTTATCGGTTTCCCGATTAACATGGTCACCGTACGATTACGTGACGTGACAGGACTTACGTGTCGCGCGGCTAACTTTCCCAAGTGTACCAGGAGGCTCGAGTTCCAAGGAACTTTCTTCCGAACCCTGTAATTCGCCCAAAAGTTCTTAACACGTTTACGGATTTCGTCAAATGAGGAGACCGTCCCTTCATTTAATGTCGGTTTAATTCCTGCCAGATAAAGCGTAACTTGATTGGCCAATAAAAAGTGTCCCCCGCGTTCTAAAATGCGAATTAGATTCTCTTCTATTTTACAGCGAGATTAAACGTGATGGTTGTATTACGGAGTTACTGTGTACAATTGTCATTCGCGTTTTGTGTTATCGTTACGATTTGATCTCTGGGGAAAATTAGCTTTACTATTGCTCGAGTGCTTCGCGATGCATTGTTTCCAACGGCAATCGACATTTATTTTTAATAGGACAGAGCGATTGATTCGGTGCACTGGGTCAGTAGTGACGGAGGCAGATCCGATATACTTTTCATTTTCCATCGTGTTAACGTTCTCTTTTCACAGGAACTGTTAGCAAGACGTAAAAGGATTTTTTCTCAGTTACAATATTAAATTCTCTCATTTCGATTCAAGGAATAACTGTGTTTAAACCAAGTTTCGGTTAATAGTATTACCTCCTTTTGCTCGAAAGGAAAAGTTCAAATATGAAAAGAGTTAAATTTACTTGAGGATCGATATCATCCACGTCCGAGGGTGAGGATATTCCTTTCTTCGTTCGGTAAAATATTTAAATCGGCCGTCTGACGTCCACTCTGATTTCAAAGTGGCAGCTCCATCCCTCCCCCTCACTTCCGCCTCTCACTCGCCCGGTGAGAAATTTTATTTGAACCCGCGAGACCAGGTTCCGTTCAACGTAACGAACGCAGAAACGTTGTCGGAAAGGGGAATCTCACGGGACGTCAGCCAGGATTTTCCGGCTGTCCCTTCGTTTCGAGAGACCCCTTCGAGCCGTCACTTAATAATCTTTATCCTCTAATTCCGTTGGATACGTAAAGTCGGCAGGCCGTCGGTTAAGCCCGTCGGATTAGGGCTACGAGCGGCGAACACAGCCGATTCCGAGATTTCTCATCTGATCGACAAGAGAAAAAGGAGCACGAGTAAAGACGTCGTATCAATGCCTATCATAATTGCATACATGTTCACAAATCTTAACAAGTATCACCCTGTCTTGTGTGCAAAATAGAAATGCTTATGGCAATTTATAAGCTTCATTTTACATAATTTATAGTTATGTACTAATTTGGAATATTTGTCATGATTTCCGAATACTAAATACTTGGATTCAAGTATGGGTAGGCAGTTTAAGGGAAAAGGGTTACGTAAGCTGGAAATATGAATGTTAGGGAGTATCCGGTAGTGAAAATAGTTCGATTTCCGTAGACTTCTTTTCCTCGATATTGAGCTTCTAACGGCGATACATTCTCCAATATTGACACGAACGATTGCACCATATTACAATCGACATGTTCCAATTCCTCTCTCCCCATTTGCCCCCTCGCCTTGCGTGGCTCCCATCCTTTGCCGTCGCGTCGCCCATATCATCCGCTGTATTATCATATCCGCGTTTCTATATTCCATCGGATTCCTCCGCGTACAATATTGAATCTACAAATACGGAATTACCTTCCGGGTAACGTTTAATATATCTGTACAGCGACTCATCGCTTAATGCAATCAAATGCTAATTTAGTTCTTTAAAGAAGTCCTTTTATTCATACATAAAATCTTCTTGGAAAATTATAATATGCATGTGTAATGAAATAATTCCTGCCGTGAAGGATACTTTAATTTTCATCATTCTTCGTAATTAACATAAATGGTACATAAAGAAATTAATTGTAAAATGGATGTAAAAATGAACGTCATTCAACGATTTTCATCCAACAACGAGATTAAATATTGAGCCTAAAACATTAGGAAGCACATTGAATATTATGATTGTTAACAATACTTTGACCAATAACTGTAAATATTGGAGAATAATTTTGGGATGAAAATCAGTGCGGCAAGTGTCGATTCTCCTTAATTCCCCTCGGTGTTCTCGTTCTTTCGACACGGGCCATCGGAGACCGCCCGAAGGCAGCGGCGCGCACGCAATATCCGCGTGCCCCCCCGTCGAAATCGGCACGGCTAATAATTACCGCCCTCGTGAGAGGATTCTGTTGCGAACGCGGCCATTTCACGCGTCGCTAAGTTCGACGCAGCGGAGGCCTGTCCCGGTTTCGTCGACTCCGCCGCCTTCGGATATCTCGCCTCCGGGGCTAAAATCTTCCGCGGAGGGGGTCGTGTATACCCCTACCGAGAGCAATTCGGTGAAATTGAGGGGATGAAATCAGCTTTCACGTTACTCAGTCGTTACATTTTTCCCGTTCGCACGGTTTCCTTCGATGGGGTATTACTTGGGAAAATTAGCTGGAATAAATATTACCGTAATCGCCCTCGTTTTCATTGACACCAGTTTCGTCGACACGTTTTAGCCAATACAGATTCCTTTCAAAGAAACAATAGCAATATGATTACAAATTTATGAACAATAGTAGAAGAAATCAATTAAAATGTGTTCATTAACATTTCAGTTTTGTAAGGCTTGTAAAAAATTCACTTGTCCCGTAAATACAATCTAGATTAAAGGCACAGTTATTTCACAATTGAAGTCTTTCCGCTGTTGTTTAACCGAGAATATCGAAGTGAACCTCGCGTGGCTGTCGTATCGATATTTCGTGTAACTGGAAAAATCGCGTGGCCGTATCATACGTTCCGCAAATTTGCATAACATACTTCCCTGGCCTGCAAGACTTATTAAGTTGTTTACACGCTGACAAATTCATCGTTTGCACAGTTATGAGTGCCTACGTACTATGAGTTCAAGAATTATTTAAAACTTCCACGTATGTACTGCTTTTATCGACATTCGACTAGTTAATCTCAACGTCGCACAGTTTTACAAAAGCAATAATGTTTACACTGAATAATCTTAAATAAATCAAATCTTAAATTAAATTGAATACAGAATTCGTACAAATGAATAAATTAATTATATTTGGTCTACCGTTTTTATATAACACTTTATTTGTCTGTGCTTCTTAATTATTTAATGACTTACCTAGTTCGATAAAATATATTAAGTACAGAATTCGTGCAAATGAATAAATTAATTATACTTGGTCTACTATTTTCATACATTCGCCTGTACTTCTCAACTAGCCGATGGCTTATGAACAGGAGTGTACAGGTGTGTATGTGTGTGAAAACGGGAGACGTTCAAACTACCGAGTACCCTTGAATTAAACTACACGCACACACGGACACGTGCACAGGGACCGAGGCACGTACAAACAGGCACAAAGCGGTGCGCGTGGAAGTGTGTTCAGCTATAAAAGATCGTTTCAGCGCCCCGCAGATTGGCTATTAAAACCTTCCATACGAAGTGCCTCAAGAGCGTTCGCTCCTACGAAATCCCCTAACTTCACTCGCCCGGCGAGAAGGGTTGTTTCCAATTTTCCTGAATTACCGCCCGCCACGACGCGACGCGATGCGTATAGTTGATAAAATTCGTTCTCAATCCCTCTCTCCGTCGCGAACGGATGACTTAATATCGCTGTTACTCCTCGAGCGTTTTAAACGTCGTGCAGTTTATGCCACTCCCGCTGGACGAAAGTTTCTCAGCGAAATTTCCGAACGAGAGTCGCCCCAGCCTTGTTTCTCGACCGAACGCTCCGGCTAAATTGGGCTCGGTTTTAAACGGCCCGCTAACTACGCTTCACAATCGTCAAGTTTGAAAACAAACTGGGCCAAAAAGCTGGCGAGGTTCGACAGACGCGTTTCGAGTGATGCTAATTAAATTCTTCTCGAACAATACGTCCCACAACATTTTGATACAACGTTCACTTTTTTTTTTTTAATCTGCTTTCACTTCAGATTTCAGTTTCACGCAATAAATCTTGCATGCTTTTTCTCGTAATAATAAATAAATAAATGACAGGATAAATTGATTTCTGGTTTCAATTATCGTACGAGTAAATATTTTCGCAATTCGATTAAAATTGTCTTCTCGACGATTTCATATCCAGCGAATTAATATTATACAAATGAGCCAATCAATGGTAATATTAATTTGTAGAAAACGCTTACCTTTTGTTACTACAATTACTTGGCTTGGCTGAATTCATGGTACACTTGGAGATACAATCAGGGCAACGGTAGAACTCGTACTCTTGTGCTCCCATAAACGTTGCCGATAAATTAGCGACTGCTTTTAGCGTGGAACAGTGATTTTCAACCGTTATTCCACAATGTATACCGCGGTACGTTCCTCTATGGCAACAGATAAGAATCGCTATACAAGCAGAAACAGTGGGCAATGCATCGTTCCTATTCGCTGCAGTTCCTCGCGAGATTCATTCCCGAACACTATTGTCATTTGTCTGTATAAAATGTTTCACGAAACTTTATTCAATGAAACTGATTTCAGAATAAACAATTCTAACGATTTAGTAATCATTGCGTTAAAAGAAAGCAAAACATTAATGCGCACAAAAGACAGTCCAAAAGTAATTTTTCTCCTTCTAATAGTATAACGAAATTACTAATTGTTAACTGAAGATGAAGTTTAATTGTACGCGAGGAATTCCGTTTATTCGAGCTGTCATTTTAAGAAGCAGGCTTCATCGTCGGTTCAGCGTCGCCGTTCCGTAATTCAAAACAATCGGGCCAATTTCACGGTCGATTCCTCGGCGACTCTTGCATACTTAAATAATCGATACCCATCTTCGTCGGGACATCTAATTGCGTTTTTGTACAGCTGCCTGGAGGACACGGGAAAGAATGGAGTCTGGGTATTCCCGATGTTGGATATTCGATGAGAGAGGAGGACGGAGAGGGTGGCACGATAAGACCGGGAGGGTTTCTCATGAATACAATAATAGCACTATGCCCTTCGAGGAACGGGAGCCCTAACCTAACGTCGCGGCCTTTAATGAGGAATATTGTCAATGTAGGCTGCGTTTACCGAGAATCTGTATTCCTCGAGGTTCTTTATTAATTTCCGAGGTAATGGAACTCGAGACGCGACGCTTCATCATCGATTTATCGATCACCCGGGACCCTTTTATTAATGAGACGGAATTTTATTATAAACAACTCGAACAAATATTCTGTCCCAACGGCCTTTTAGTAAAACAGTTTAAGAGTTGGAATTTTAATTATGTACACATACCTGGAATTTATATTCAGTAAGAAATCATATAAGAATTATCCTTCATTATTCATTTTTATTGAGAATTAGAATTCTTGCCTCAGTTAAATAATAAATAAATTTATACCATGATACATAATATTTTTATTTCAACTAATAACACATGGATTGATATAAAAAAATGTAATATCGCAGAGTATATTAGCAAATTCATGTTTGTGAGGGAAGAAATCGTGAAACTGGATCTGAGGTATATTTTGATTTGAAAAAAGACGAGGACAAGAGAGCACGCGTGTTCGAGGCTTCCGCGAGTCCATTAAAACGTACCGGCCAACTTGGAATCGAGTAATCGCTGTTTGCATATTAATTGTTCATTATGACTCCGTAGCCTCCGGTGTAGAACGGGAAGGGAACGGTCCGGGACACTCGCTTGACTACCAAGACGAAACTTCGTTGACTACCTTCGACCCCGCGCGACGGCTCCCTCTGACGGTCCGAGTCGTTGTTAAACCCGAAGATCATTTTCCAAATGGTGCAAAAAAATCTACGACCGTCCTGGGTGCGATATATGCAGATCTCTTTCGTTCACCCTCGTGAATGAGTCGGAGAATCTGGCCACTTTTATACACTGTCGTCTACGCTTTTCCAGTCTCAGCATTCGATTCTTATAGAAAATAAAGAAATAATGTAATACAAAATGAAATGTGGATGCAATGAGATAAATGTCCATCCTGTCACATTATGAAACGTTGCAGAACCATGTATTTGCTCCCTTTTTCTCTCACTCGGCAATATTTTTTTTCTTTTGTAACGAAGGCGAAATTTTATGGCGCGATTAAGCGTCGCGCTAATTAAAAAAATTCTTCCTCTCTATAAATTTCTTATCTCGCGCTCGATTTGCTTTCCGCTGACGTAAATTGGATTATTACGGTCACGGCAAGGAAAGACCGGACGAGGGGGAGTCTAGTTTTCTGACGGCGACGCGCTGGAATAATGCTTTCATTAATAATTTAAGGCAACAAACGACAAAAGGGAAAAAGAGAGAGAGAAAGAGAGAGAGAGAGTGAGAGAAATGAAGAATGGAATGGGAATCTGTAAGCCAAAGAAGAGAAAGGGATATTAAGGGAGTTTAATGAAATAGAGGCGACTTCGGACGACCAATCGCTTCCCTGGGAACTTCCTTCGTCTTCCCTTGTAATTTACATTTCTGAATTTCTATTTTACTCACGGAACGTAGTCGGAAATTTCATAGGATGTTGCTGAAATGAAAATGTTCCTTGGGAACGGGTACGTTTTGTTCGGAACGCGTGCGGTCGATGTGGATATTAGTTTCAGTTACAGATTCGCCAAGTTCTTACGACATATTTACTATTCCTCTTATATAACAGTTATTAAAAATTGAATCTCTCAGAATATACAAAATTACATCTGGAAAAACTTCTTCTCGAGAAAGTGGGATAAAAGTTCATATTTTAAGAGAGATACTCTCGCGCATGCAGATCATATTTATAAATGGACCTTGCAGATCTCGGAGTGCGAGATTCTGACTTTGCTTTCTTAAATAAAATTAACTCGGTTTAAATTCAAGCGTAATTCTAATTATGTTTCCTTTTTATGTTTCAGGTAAGTGCACGATGATTCATTTTAAATGCAGAGGGTGAGTGCATAATTTTTATCTTATTAACGATCCAAGATAAAATACATTATAAATGATCATAAAATTATATAATTTGGTATCTATAATAAAGAATACGACTATCAATTATCTCGTGATCTAATTTTTCGCTGGGAACGGGTAGTAAAAGTAAATGAAAATATTGTCAGGGCATAATGAATCGAATGAAAAATTACCTGTCAATTTGTCAGCGGACACAATGGAAGTAATTAGCGGGTGCATACAATGGTATTAAATTAAACGGTAACAGGGACGTAGTCGTTAAAACGGGAACGCCTGTAATTTGTTAATCGCACGTCCGCGTATTCAAATAATCGATGAATTTAAACAATTTCCTGGGATTCCTCTGTCCAATTCTGATCGCCATTAGTTTTTGCCGGCGCCGTGCGCCGTGCCGCGCGTACGCCAGGCGACACACCACCGCGCCGCCAGGCTGGACGGGGTTAAGCTTAACGCTTTAATTAAACAATGCGCCCACTCTTCAATATTCTCGCCCAAGTATTCCACTCTACGTCGGTAAGATCCACACTTTCGAGCCTCGAAGCACGTTATTAAAACAAGTACTAACTTCATTTTACCTCAAAACTGTCGGCGTCACTTGCTGTTATATGCAGCCAGAAGTTACGTGACGTCAGCTTCTTGCGGATAAACAGCGTCTTGCGTTGAGTTACGACCATAAAATCCGTGCCTGCTCCGAAATTGCAACGACCCCGTTCGCGAAAGTAATGAATGTACAATCGCTGGCAAAAGTGTTCAATACTTTGGTAAAAATTGAATACGAATTAGGCATGCGTTTCGCAATTTTACAAACGATTCTGTTATATTTGTTACCTCAAAGACTGCACTTTAATTAATAATCATATTAGATATTGAGCTGACCAAAAACTTTTTAATTTAACTAAGAGAGACATTTATTGAGTCAGTTAACTCTGTACGAAGTATTCCATTTACATTAATGAAATATTGATTGCGTTCTCCACTTGAAAGATTTCAGTACTTTTCCTCTTTCTCATAATTAGATTCATATCGTATATTTAAAGTAATCAATCTATTCCTGTTGTGATTATTAACCAGTTAAGTGTGTTTGACGACTATATCCGTCATGGAAGAATGGCAGAATTTTGTGTTATATCCGTGAATAAATTCATTCATTTTCTAAAATAAAGTCGTCTTTTTGACCCAATATTTCAACAGCGCTACTTACTCTGTGTTTGACGACTATATCAATCGCTTGATTATCGCGACACACACTGGGGCGCACTTTGCAAAATGATCGACACAGTTAACTGGTTAAAGTAGAAATATCTGTTACATTAATTTCCATGAAATCTCGATTCAAGAAATTATAATTATATTTACCAGTTAAACAATTGTAATAATAAATTTGATATATTCAAATTACCTTAATTACAAAGTGAATGTATATTGCATCAATTGTTATCAGTATTTGGACCTCGAAAAATGGCGCATGTATAATAGCAAATGTAATATCGTGGTCATTTTCGCAAGTTCGAGTCGCATCTAGTATTAATCCTCACCGCAGCTAATTTGCATACACCCGCGTGTATTACGCGTCGGCAGGCTTCCTCTCAGAGCGAATTCTATACGGTAGCTACACGATTCGCAGGGGTCCAGGGTTCTATTCGCATAATGGACCGAGCCGTTCGGGTATCCTTTGTATCGGCATCATTCGGCTAATTAATTAATATGACGTTCACATCTAGACGTTATCTGAACAGTTACCCAAAACCAAATCTCTGATCACATTAAAAAACGTCGTTCGTTTGCTTCATCCTTTTTCATATATTTCTGTATAATACATAAGATTTATATTTTGTATAATATTTTAATACGCGTATAAAATAATAGCATACTGGAAAGTGTGAAATATTATTTGTGCCATTTATTCTGATACAATTTTATTTGACTTTATTCAGGATTACATTTTAGATCGTTCGGGAACCGGTTAGTAGCATTACTTAAACATTTCATAACCGTGGGCCGTGGAAAACATACCGTGTCCCTGTTCGATGTTACAAGACCGATTGAATTGTAAATGAACAAAGAAAAGTTGTCGCCTCGCTCCGTCACCGTTCTCTCTTTATAGACACACCGTCACCCTTGTAAAACACCGTTCGCCTGCTTCTTTTTGTCCCCGGTATTTATTCTTTGCGATTCTCCTCCTTCCACCGATTGCTTTTCTCTCGCGAATTGATCCAAACCGTAAAACCATTTATGCCCCGTCGCCTATTCATACAGGCTCGCTTAAAATACGTTTATAAATCAGTTTGAGCATAAAATGTGTAAATAGAAAACAAATCGTAATATATTAATACTTTGCTTATTGATGTGATGATAACAAACTTTATATAAATTCGAAGCATATTAAAATTCTTTAATTCATTCAACAAGATATAATTTTTGAAATTTATAGTCATATTTATTTGATTATAAGATATAGAAAAATGCATACTATAAAATTATTTAACTAAAGGAATTTCATGTTTCATATTGATAAAAACCTTCCATGTAAAATTCTGCTGTTTACTTATTATTCTACTCGTGTATTTTGAGCCACGCTGTACTTACTTCTGAGAGCGTGGCAGGAGTAGTTTCCGCTCTTTATACAAATTGCGTAATTTATATTCCGCCGCGGGGGGTGATACATCGTCCACTGTACCCGTGAAATTTTTTTCATCACACCGCCGCTGCCGCCGCTCGCTCCTGAGTACGTATCCGTGGATGAGAAAAATCGCCCCTAAAAAAATTCCTATCGCCGCGACAGCCTCGCATCTTAATAATCCGGCAACCCAGTTTCGTGAACGAGCAAGAGAAAGAATCAGCTTTGAGAGACACTCGCAGACGCGGTCGAACCGCCGGAACTCGTTCCTCTCCGAGTTTCTTCGAAGCTATTCCAGTTTCGCGTGCATCGCAATTCTCCGAATATCCAATTGTCGCAAGTTTTTAGCAGACTCAAAATTTTGCGGTTATTTTTCCTCAACTGAAACGAAGTT
>NW_017179735.1:137695-144174 GCF_001652005.2 Ceratina calcarata
TTGATGATTGTGTATTTTACTATGAAGTGAAATTCGTTGCGAAAGTCTGTTTCGATTGTAATCAGACTTACTGGCTAAGATCGCTACAAGTAATAACGAGTCAGTAAAAAGTAGAACCTAGAGAATCGTTTCTGTGTCAGAGGATCGATGGAAAAAGCAGCAGGTAATTAAAGGAGCGATTCTTTTTGACTCGAACCCAACTGGGAATGGAAACGCGTTCGGTAGCTCGCGCGAAAGGGAACGGGTTGCATCGTTACCGGTCAATCGATGAACGAGGGATAGGAATTTATGAAACAATGAAAAAACAACGTCATCAATCACCCTTGTTCTTTCGGGCCGGTCGGTGGCGGTGGAACGCGGCGAAGCTCCGCGGTGTTGGTGAAAAATGACCCAGCCGGCAATTATGACGCCGCGGCCAGCCGGGCAAACAAAGAGATAGAGAATCGATTAAACGATGCGCGGCAGCCGCGCGTATTCGGTTTTTGAAAATCGGTGACAGCCGGAGATTAAATAAAAATTAATCGACAGTTGTTTGCCTCCGAGGCTTGTAACTACTGCGAATTTATTTGCGCGTAGTCGATAGGTAAGATCATTTTTTAGTCGACAAATAAATATAAATTGATCGGATTTGTTACCGGGATTTAATTTATTACATAGGGATATACAGTTTATTTATATTTTCAGATGATTATTTGATTATTCGAGCAACTTTTGCTAATTATTGTTTCTAAAATGAATATTGGTGTATTAAGATGTTTATTGAGCAGGTAAATGGGAACGAAGAATAAATTCTATTTTTATTTTTCTCTCTCTCTCTCTGCTGACGGCCGGCGCACGGTAAACACGGTGAAATAGTTTCAAAGCGAAAACGAACAAAATCGGGGCGTTTAATTTTCGCGAAGCATCCTCTGCGGCTCGTCAAAGCCCCGGCTCTTACGAGGTAACAATGGAACGGAATCATTTGATGTCTCCGCGAGTGGAGTAACAATTACGCTGTAATAGAATGACGCGAATCAATGCCGTCGGCTTGTGTCTCTGCCGGGTTCCCATTTTCCCGTTAGTCCGGTGAAATCGAACTTTTAGCGCGGGCCAAAAACCCGGCGAACAAAAATATTTTACGTCCCAATTCACCAACTATCGGTTTTCATTCATAGAAACTCTAATTGCAGAAATGCAGATTTTTTTCAATTCTAATAGCCAACTATGTTTTCTTATCACTTAGCGCATTGTTTTTCATTTGAAATGACTGAAATCTTTTGTATAGAGCAAAAAATAACTCTTTTGTATTGAACATGAATAACAGATTTTTCGAAGAAAATATTTTCTTCCTGACGTAAATGATTACACATTGCATTTATTCTTTCGGAAATGCATGGTTACATTCCCATGCAAATATTAATTTGATGGCATGTAGAATTTTATTATTACACATTGTCGAAACCCGTTACGGATTTATCAAAAATCTGCAAATAATAAAAAGGCAAGAGTAAATATCATTCCGTTTTCCAATTAATGTTTAAATCGAATCCCAGTAAAAAAAAACTATAGAAAGATTATTCAATAAATTTAATATGTTTAACTTTGTTTGCGTTTCATTAAACGTATTTATCGAACTGCGTTTATTTTATATATTTGCCTACACTTTATCGTGTATACAATCTTCCTCGAAATCCAATTGATTAAAAAACCGACGAGGGAAGTACACCGACGAGCCAAGTTGCATTTTCATAGACGTAGATGCCGTTGATTCAATTCGATGACCCGCCTACGCGTTTCACGTAGGTGCACTTTAAATAAGGAAAGTTTGCTTTGAGCTGAATAGCAGTCGTGACCCGTTCGTGCCGGATTGATCAGAAACCCATCTGCGATATGACTTCGGGGGAAGTTACTAGCGTGAAGGCTTTCCACGCGCGCGCGCGCGCGCGACGTGATATATGTGTACTGCTTCCCGGTATGAATTCGCAAACGCAATCCCGCTAACGATCGGTTTACACACGCGCGTCGGTGGATACAGCTGCCAGGAAGTCTCCATTGGATCATTCGAATAAGAGATAGATTTTTTCAAAGCTACTTCACCTGTCAATGAGCTGTGGGGTTCATTCGTTGGATCGTTAAGGTTGTATGTACGTCTCCATATAGATTTCATAATTTCGTATTCATGTAATACGTAAATTATTCGTAAAATGAGTCTGAGAATGATAGGGAAGTCTAAAATTTATATAAAACGTCAATATGATGTTAAATCACAATTATTGACTATGTAGAATTCTGTATAAATTGAAAGAGTGACATTCTTCTTTCAGTGGAAAATTCTTTACAAAACTCAAAATCAGTGACTCTCTAAAGGTCTTGAATTGGCACAAAGGACGGGCGAGAATGAGAAAATGTATTTGACAAACGATATCATCGGTACTGTAATACAGGACGGAATCTGTACAAAACGCGTGCTCGCTTTTGATTCCCGCTGTAAACGCGGAGAGTGCAATAGTGACTCGGCGTGCAATCGACTGCCCGGTCAATAAACGAGCTCGCGCCGCTATTTACTTGTTACTTCATCATTGGAATCCGTACTTTTCTACCCGCGTTCGCAATCTACCCCGAGCGGCCACTGATTTACACCGGGTTGCGCGAAAAAATCCGCGGGGGAGATAAATCTCTGACTCTCTCAATGACGCCCTTTTATGGCACGGCATTAGCTCGCGCTGATCGATAACGTGATGACGCTAGCTAGGAAACGTGACAGAACAAATCAGAACACCTGATACGATTATTTGAAATCAGATTTATTAGTAATATGTGTACACAGTATATTTAGAAAAATCAATTAATTATTTCGTATAAAAATTACATGTATGTTGTTATAAACTTACACAGGGTTTACAAATTTATAATTAATTTTCAATCTTGATATAATAAATTAAATCATGAATTGCAAAATATTAATTTCATGATACGCGTATTGAATAATTCTTGTTATCCTTAATACAATTTTATAATTATTCTATACATACAATTTTAATAATCCATATATATAATGTTTTTAAATAAAAATATTAAATAGATTTTTCATGAAACGCACGTTATTTGGTTCATTCGCATGTGTACGACATTAATTAATTCGGTTCAAAGGCAAACAGCGGAGAAAAGCTCGTCTACAATCAACGGGGGACGATCTAGCCGAGGCCGCTGTGTATGATAATTCATCAGAGAAATCCGCAGTACAACGCAAAGACCGGTAGCGGGAAAAACGAAAGAAACGAAGTCAAACACACGTAAAGTCCCTTTCAGGCTCCCGCGGCTTTTTTTCCATCTGCCAGTGGGATTCTGTTTTCCATGCATATTCGTGACCGAGCTAAGGGTTAGGAGGGATTCAATGGCGCATTTAATGGCTACTCAGCCAGTGCTTGACTTTGGCAGTCCGCGATACAAACGGGGATAGGTTTCCCGCGAGTTCGGCTGATTGCGTACCGACGAGTTTGAATGCCGATGGTCCCTGGGACTCGCGCACGCCCGCGCATTTTCGGATCGCAAAGGATTTTATCGTTATGAATTTAATTTTCGTGCAAACAGCCGTCCCACGGGCTGCCGCTGTTCCGCCGGCTGCCTCGCCCGTCCCAAACCCCCCCGGCACTCGACACGACCGAGCCGAGCGCCCGGTTACGTGCCGATGCAGACGTGCCCGGCACACGAGGAGCAAGTACTTACACAAAGCGGAAGGGTAGCTGCACGCTCGAGTGGCCGGTACCTCTCTCTGTCCCGGTTGGTTATCCCCGTAATCCAATAAAACTGGGAGACGCAAACGAAATTTAATATCCAACACCATCAAAAGTCGTTCGGGATTGTTTCGGGATAGTTGTAACTCTCATTGCCAGTGCCGCGTCGTCGTGCACTCGACGCGTCGCGACGACTAGCCCATTCATTCGGAACGACGCTAAACGAGCAAGATAGCAAAAAAAAAAAAAAAGAAATACGGTTGCTGTATTTTCCGCGAGGGTATGACGATTTTATTTCAAATCGCCGTGTAACTTCGCAATCCTTTTTGTCACAGTAATGTTCTTTTAACAAATCGTTTTACCAGTCGTCTTCTAAACCGAAATGAAATTAGTAATTAAATTCCGAAAATGATTATCGATACGATACATAATTCACGTCTTAATTGAATAATTAAGAATTGAAATCAATAGGTTTTCAATATTCCATGATTTCTACGATCGTGACCTCGATTTAATAGTCGATTGGCAAACAGAGATGTTCCTTAATTGGAGGAACGTTAGTTGCAACGTACGAATGCAGCTGTCAATATAATTAGGGCGAAGACTAACGGGCCACCGGAAGGAGTACGTTTCACTGTGTACTGTAGAATGTAGAACAACGATCAATTTAAGGGCGGAGAGAAATGAAACATCTGGCTTCGCCTCAACGATTTTCACGTTGTGTATTCAAGTGTTTAATCTCACTAGGAGAGCTTCTGAAAAGATATACCGTCCTCTACTTGGAAAAATAATATCTGGCAACACGTGTGTTTCCCTTGGAAACATCCTACGCTGCACTTCCTATGCATTTTACTCTGTTGTCTTACAACGAATACGTAATTGACTTAACTAGTTGAATTGATAACGAGATACATTAAATATCAAACGACTATTTTGCATATTTTTTCATCATCGTGTTGCATATCAATTTAGTACATTTTTTATTATATTTAGTTCTTGTGAGATTATTTTACAGAATTTCAATAGCTCTTAAATGCAATAATTATTTAAATAATTTAAATAAGCATGAGAAACACTGATTGTCTCCTCGTAATGATATTAATTTTTATTTAGAAGATAGTAGTTCTTATATTAATGCACTATCTATCATCGTACTGTATATTTAACAATTAAGATGACCAGGAAACTCATCAGGCTTTCGCTAACCTAAAAGTCGCTGCCAAGGCAATTAGGTATTCACAGCGTGACCACGGTCTCCGAATTATCCCGGACGTAGTCCGAGACCCTGATCCTGGCTTCCTGTGCGTGGCCCTATTTGTTTTGGACAGGGGCAATTAGTTTGTTTCACAGGGACAGAAGGGTTGCCATTGCTAACGGCCTAACTCGTGCGTGTACACACATACGTACGCACACGCGTGTCGTTACGCGTATGTGGCTATTTTATGTATGAATTTATGTCGGTGCGTACAAATGCATAAATGTATGCATGACTATGTACTGACGTACGTATGTACATCTGTGTATTGCGGATGCAGCGGGGGTGTTCTTCTTGGTGTTTGGCGGAGGCGCCGCGCCGGTTTTACGAAGTCGGCGTTAATTGCCTCCGGTGGTAGCTACCCTCCCGGTTGTACGGTAATTCAAGCATAAATACATGAAATTACTTTCCCTTATTTAGGGGCTCATTAAGCAGATCTACTGTTATTGCCGGCAAACCGAAAACGGCGAGGAAACTTTTCCGCGTGGACGCGTTCCGACGCGGCGCGGGTTCAACGGCCGCCGCTTTGTCACATTGTTATGTTAATGTCCCATCGCTTTCATGTGCAAAATGTATATCCGAGCCACTTCCCATATGCCACGCGGCTCGTATGCCTACTGACAAATTCCACGTTCAACCACTAAGGAAATATTGTTTATTCATACCGCAGTTGATTCATCGCGAGTTCTCCACGGTTCTTTAGAAATGACGGAGCACGTCAGATTCTGGACGCGTGTATATTGTCACAAAAAATAGGAATTTGTATTAAGAGTCGGGCGAACGGAATGGGTCGAGGTGTAGCACATATCTCCGCATTAGCAACTAAATCCGACCGAAGTGCTTACCCTAGGTTAATCCGCTGGACCGCCGCACGCCGGTTTACCCTCTGCGGTGTAGACGCATTCGTACTTATCGTTATTAATTACTCGAACGTATCCTGTAAGGCAGGACACGGGTCCGAATTACTGTCTCGACAAATCCGCTTCCCCACCGGTTCAATTCCTACGGATAAAAGCCACACGTGTTGCAACTGTTTCAATTACCTTTAATCAAATACGTACATGCAACTAGACTGTGGATTATAAAAAAATATGCAGAATATCAAAAGCTCTTACAAACGATATCATAAACGTTTTAATTTGCATAAGAATGCACAGTCGAATTGTCATTCCCGATCATTAGTATACGAATTAAATCAGAAAGGGTGATTCTATAGGCAAGACGAAGCCCGTAGGACCCGCGAGAACCCGGGGTCTCGAAAGTCCATCGGATTAAGTGCAGCCGGCTGTTTCACAGCGCGTTGCTGGCTTCGCGTTCGTCGCACGATGAAAGGATTAATCGTCGGACACGTTGCTCGTTTAACGCATTCCTCCAGACGCATCGTTCTGTGCAACCGTTGTACCGTTTAACCGGCGCAGTCGACTTGGAAAATCGACGGCCAGTTGTTCCAAGTTTCACGAAGTTGATGAAGGATCATCCCTTAAGGATGTATTGGCTATATAGTCAATCCC
>NW_017179735.1:144518-162439 GCF_001652005.2 Ceratina calcarata
ATTTAAAATTTTGCAGATAGCTTTTTAATAGTAATAGGAATCTATAATAACAAATTCAACATGTTAGCATTGTTTAAGTATATAGCCTATACATCCTTAATTACACCGAGTTTCGTTCGTCCATTGCTGTTAGCGAATAATTCCGTTCGGTGGTAGTCGTAAATCTGTAAGAAGACGGCAATTGGAATCACTTAGAACATATATGAAGGGGAATGAAATCTCAATGCCGTGTCTTAAAAAAAAATTCATTGATATTAAAAAATTGATAAAAATAAAATGTAAATTCCTCAGATTCATCGTTGATCATCAATCATCGAATCGACCGTACATTTTGTTTCTATCCACGTGGAATGCGGATGAACAACAAGTGTAAACCTTCCACCCCTCTCCAAAAAAAAAAACTATCTCTGTAGCTCATCCGGCGGAGGATTTATAGCCGCGGACAGATGATCGTAACCGGGGGGCCCGGCCATTACGACACGGCGAAACAGCTTTTAATTACTGCCGGTTGATGCATTACACAGAACGCGTCGTGTCGGGGACCAATAGTTATTAGCCACTCGGCGAGCCCGCGCGTTATTACGGCGGCCGATAGTTGGCCAAAAATTTTTGGTCGAAACGCGAGCGCCCCTCGACTCGCGCACGCCACTTTTGCGGCCTACTCGTGTTTTCGATATCCCGTTCCGCGGTTTCGCCGTTTATTTCTGGATCGAGGTATTTAGGCGTTTGCGGCCGCTCGAATACGCATCTCCATCATTACGGAATTAAACGTCAAAAATATTGCCATTTGCTGCTCCGTTTCATCAACGAATTACGAATAACTTATCGAACACTCGGTATTAAAAAGCTCTGAGGTATGCTTGTAGAAAACTTAATCAGAATTCTAATAACAGTGTGGGGAAAAATCGAAAGTGTACAAAGAGCCTCGTTTTAGAAACGGGGCGGTCCGCTAGGATTTATCGCGCTGGCTCGCATTGTGTAAGTAAAACGCATTGGCATGGAGCGAGAGAGAAGGCAAGCGACTCGGACAAAGTAGAGTGTACGCAAATAATTGGCAGGCTCGCGAGGGTGCTCCCTTACGTTCAACATCGCATTACGTAATAACCAGCCTGGTTCAAGGGGAAGAGAGAAGGGCCAGGGTAATTTGCGAGTTATGTACGTGCAACGTACATATAGGTAGAAGCCTTTTCGGGAGTTGATAGGGGTCGGCGCACGCCCCTTCTGCCAGCCGGCGGAAGATTTAAAACTGCCGCGACTCGCTAATGACCATTAACTGCTTGTCCTCTGCTCCACCTACCCGCGCGTTTGTCGTGTCGCGTCGCTCCGGCTGCGTGCCGCGCTGTCACGCGTTCCCTTCCTTCGCCTCCGCGTCTACCGCGTGCATACGCGTCGGAACCCGGGTAACCCCCGCGAGATTTATGCGCCGGATGTGACGCGGCTCCCATGCTTTATGGCCTTCGAACGGTAGTGGCCCGTTTTGTTTTCTTAATTTCCAGGCGAAAGTAGCGGTTGAAAGTACCGAGGGCTCTCCCGAGCGTTTGATGCTCTTTAAATAGAAATATATTATCTGTGGCTTCGTGGGACCAGTTTGTATTCGCTGTCGTGAAACGATTCATAAAAGTATTTCGATTACAATGCTTACTTTTATCAATAGAAATTATGAGATTTTTTAAGATATTATATTATTATTTGATCGGTGAAACAATGATTCGCGTGAACAAGAAAATTGCGTGGACAGATGAACACGATGTTGACTAGTGGGAGAAGAGTTAACAGGACGTCGACAATAACGCAGTTCACGGATTGGTCGGAAGCTAAGGAACTAACCCCCGGAGCTTAAGGCTGCTGCGGATTCTCTAAGGGACGGCGAGGATCGTCTTCGTGGGGACGTAGAAACTTGCGAGGCACGAGAGACGAGGAGAACGAGGGCGCGAGAGATAGAGGGAGTGGTACGGGGGCATCGTAATATCACAGGCAATTTCCTGAAGGAATTTGATCGGTTCCTATATCGCCGGGAATATTTTTCCTCGTCATTTATTTTTCGAAACGTCTCGCGAAGCTGCTACGATCTTATCGTACCTATCTAAGCGAACGTGTACCCGCGTCGCGCCGCCATACTGCGGGGGCGTGAGCACTAGAGGTAGATTTATAGAGCGACAAGCTTTTGCCACCCTTCCTTATTCTGCGAAGCTTTCGCCCGATGTCACCGTTATCGACTAAACTTTCTTCGGATAATGACCAACCGTAAACATATTAAACCGTCAAGTAGTTCCACTAAATTATGTTCTTGAGTATAAAAATACATATGTAAAATCTAGTATGAAGAATTAAGATATTAAATAATCTTTTTGTATTCCTTGTGAGAAGATCACATTTCCTTATTTTTATATGCATTGAGACACGATGAGACTATTCACTGGCTTCTTTTCGATCATTTTATATGAAATCATCAGACAGTGAGTAAAAATTTTGACGTAAAATTAGAACGTTTACTATAATAGACATTTTATTAGACTGACCTGTTCGAATGTTTCAAAGAGCATCAGATTCGATTGAAGACAATGACTAACAGGTTCGATTCTCATAATAAAAGAGTGCATACGTAAATCCTATTAGTTACAGATTGAACAAAACCCATTTTCGAGCAAAACTATTAATCTGGAATTATTGGATGGCCATCAATACTGCCGCACGCTGTGGAACATAAATACTGGTAACAGCAGCGGGATAATTATTCTAACAATGATTGTTAGTATTGTTACCCTTACATACCCAGTTTAGAATAAACAGCGCACTATGTCTAATTAAACATTTCGCAGGGTAGATACACTCGAAATGTAATGCACTGATGAAACTTTGATAATCCCTGTTTCCCGTATGTTCTGGGGAAAATCCAGTGGAATGAAATGTGCGAAATATTATCGACATTCGAGCGTTCGTTCATTATGCATGAATCCAAGTGTTACCATTTTAGTTTATTTTATAATTAAATTAGATCGTGTAACAGAATCGTCCAGTGAATGTCAGTGTGCAAGCATTTGTACGATTCTGATTTTTCTTTAAGAGAAGATCGAAAATGAATAATTAGTGAAAAAAATAAATTCAATAATTGTTATATAAATAAAGTCTATGTAATAGACTAGATTTGCGAGTAATCTTGGATCTGACGTTTGATCGCTAATGGTCGATGAAAGAATTATTTGCTGAAGTAATATTGGAGAACAAGAGATGTCTGTGCGGATATATTAAAAGTAAATCCAGGAAATTATGATCTCTACTATTTTCATAAAACTGTAATAATCCTAATTAATTAACTTGTCAATAACTATGATATTGCAAATAAATGAATTTATTGGTCGCACAATTTCGTAGTTGCACGAAATACACGAACTGTGTTCGTTACACACGAGAGAATTCTCAACAGCATGAATTCTCCTCTCGGGCAATCGAACTCCTTATCCCAGTCGCGTCGCCGCTGCCACTCCTCTGCGACTAGACTGGGTCCACACGTATCAATGTTTGTGGCAACACTAACTAGGAGAGCATATTTGCCGTGCGGATCCCCGATTATATGCAGGTCGCAGGTCCAACTTGGCCAGACGAAGAGCCACTTGCTCCCGTCGCGTCGTCGCGTCGCGACGCCACTCTATCCCCGTTACGCCTCAATGGAACTATGTCATGGCTTGGCAAACTGTTTGACTAGTCGAGGGTGTATCGAAGGAATCTCAATCCTTGTTGTAACTACTTACCCTTAAGCTACCGACGTTTAATTGCAGCCTGCGACTCGTGTAATGCGTGTAATAACTAGTTAAACTGGATTTAATTTGAATTCATTTATCAGGCTAATTGTTCTAATCAATTTTATGTGAACAGGTCGACAGATGATAAATGTGGAATATTTCTGACGTGAAATAGAACAGAAGGGAATAGGCAGAGGGGGTGTAAACGGCACTCGAGTCAGGGTAACCGATACAGAAAATCTGTAGAAGGTGCTTCATGGCCTTTTGGAGATAGGTAGAGGCACATAATCTGTCTTTTCCCCTACACTTTTCGCATTTCGCTGCGTAAATACTGGCACGTGCAAACCCCTTTCGGCTACCCGGAGGCCTTTCGGGATCCGGCGCTGTTTACCGGCACAATATTTACCCGCGACTTATAACCATCGACTGTTAAGCCGGGTGTAAAGCGGTTACACGATGCACCGAATATATATGTACATATATATATTATGTGTGTGTGTGTGTGTGTGTGTGTGTATCCACGTATTCATATTTATTTACACAGCGATGGATCCATTTCTATATCCTACGCGAGCCACGCGTGGTGCACCACGTGCAGTCTGTTTTATTTGAATTTCGCTTAATTGCAGCCATCCTGTCTTCGGTCCGAATTTTGTTCAACGCGTGCCTGACATGGGAAGACTTTTCTCTGTTTTCGTATCTTCATCTGTCTGATGTAACCCTTTTATATCGATAAACACACGTGCGGGGTGTTGTCTGAAGCTGTTCATCATTTTGAATGCGTTCATCCATTATAAATGTGATAATTCTTACCACAATTTTAATGCAGTTTTATCTAATAGGTTCATTATATTAAAAAATTGTAAATTAATATGAATTAATTAATTGATTGAAATTAATGAATCTTGAATTGACAATTTTCTCTTTAATATTTTTCTAAATTGACAGCAATGGCTAATAATATTTTTGCTCAACATTATATTTGAAAGATACCTCACAGATTTCTCTTGTGTTAATAATAATTCTCTTGGTAATTTAAAAATTGTTTTATTAGATGTCATAAAGAAAGGAACGTGTATAAAATTGCATAAAATCGTGAACGTTGATTGTTACCGTCGCATTAGGCGGAGAATTACGATTGAATTAATACGCGACGAGAACGAAACGTCCCGGGTCCGTTGTATTTTTCGTGCCGATGCACATGTCAAGAGCGGTCGCGTTATATTGGCTTTAATTGTACGCCGTATTTGCCGATATGATTGCGGGGGTAAACAGGGTGAAATCGGGAGCGCGCCGCGTCGGGAAAGGAAGAGGAGCCTTTTCGCAGCTGCTATACCGTCCCGGTCACGTGGCCTGCTCAAACACACGGTCGCCCCCCCGGACGACGTTCGGCTCGGCTTACTGCTTTTCATTTGCCCACCGCCGAGACCGCCTCGCCAAATTTCTACCCTCGTTTCTTCTCGCGTGTCGCGTGCGCGCACCACCCTCGATCGACAGATGTCACGGAAGGGCGAGCACGCTTGGACGGACCTGTCAACGCGAGCCGACGACGGTAATCGTAATTAGAATCCTAATCCGAGGTGACCACCGCCGGAGAGTTTCGAATATTAATTGAACCGCTCGCTTCTGTCTTACGGCTGGACGGTTTCTTGCAAATGTCACCATAACCGACAGCTTAATCAATATAGCTAAGACGTTGGGTATGAATAACGTCGGGAAGCTCGCGATTCTGATCGTCTTCGATCGACGCTGCCCATCAAACTGTCAGTTTACTAATAGCTCTAACCGTTCTCTCATCTCTTATGTACATCTACTTACAATTGAAGATTTTTATCAATTTTAGATTAAAAGTGAAGTGCAGTCTAAACAGTCTTACACGTCTGACCATAGATTGAGCTTTTCTACTTGAACATTTGCTTAGAGTTTTATGTGAGATTATCTGATTTTGGTCTTGCTTCTAAAATACAAAGTTTGCAATCTTGATTGACTCTTCAGACATAAATCAAATTCGTTTCAATTAAATTTATAAATTCCTAGCTCGACATGTAAATGCGGAAGAACGAATAATTCTGTTAATTATTAAATTAAATTGAACATAAAACACTTGTATGATTAATTCAGTTTTTATTTAAACGAAACGAATATGCATTAATATTGCCTGCAATATTTGAACTCAGCGTATCGTGTAGATGAGACGATGAACCTTAATTAAATTAAACATTTTTTTCCCATCGGTACCAGCGAACATTTTCGTTCCATTTTCAACGGGAAAGCCCGGCCTCGAAGTAAGTTGACGGTTTTCGGTAAATATATTACAGCTGGCATGATTTTGACGAATGGCTTTAATTCCGATTCGATGTTGTTCGTTCCACGCCGCGCGCGCTCCACCGCGAAATTTTCGTTCCATTTCGCTGGAAATTTTCAGCCCGGCCACTTTGTTGCGCGTACTCCCGGCCACCATTTTTCTACGTTCACGTTTATTTTTCGAACGTCGTGCACCCGCTCCGTTGTTTTCTCCAGTTACAGAAACGGTTGCGGTTACGATAATGACCTCAGTTCTACGCTGTTCGCTCATTGTAAAATGTTCCACCTCGCCAACTATAATTTCGCTCGGTAACACCCCGATTCACCTGCTTGTACCACTACTCATAGAATTTGATATACCGATTGATTTTGCACTGGAATAATAAACGAAGCGTTAACCCCTTGACATACAAATTAAATGGAACTTTACATACAAATTAAATGGAATAATCTCATTTCCAATATTATTTTATTTGATCAATGAATAGTTACATAAACCAAGATTAAAGCAAAGATATAGCAGAAAAATGAAGGGAAGCTGACCGTCGAATGCGAACGCGGGTGGAGAGGCCGAGAGAGAGAATAGAGTGAGCCGAAGTTAAGAAGGGAACGGTAAGAGGTGGTACGGCGTGCGATGTGTAATCTGCAATCCAATCTTAAGTTAAATGAGAGAAAAAGAGGGCAGGGAGTGTGGGGCGGGCGACGCGGAAGCGTCGAGAGAAGATAGCGGAAGATAAAGGCGGCACCGCGCCGATTACAATTCTCTCGCGCAGAATCTAGGGCTAGAGAGTCCTCGGCATCCGGTGCTCTCTCTCCCGGAATCCCTTCAGGATCTCTCCAAGATCTCTTCTCGCGCTGTCTGTAGAAGTGTGCCGGGCTCGATGAAGGATCGGATGGAAAGAGACGGCGGGACGGGGGGTGAGGGACAGGCACAATGCGCGCGAGCCTCGCGAGACATTGTCACCCCTTCTTACCTCCCTTTTGTGCTCCTCGCGCGCGAACCCACCGAATCCCAGCCAGCCTGCCTCCGTCGACTATCCTCTTTGTTTCTGACTTCTCGAGCCTGCGAACGCGACCGGGCGAGGCCCTGCATTTAGGCCACGCGCCGGATCGTCGAGGATGTTCAGGAAACGTCGTATACCGCCGCTAGATTATCCGGGACTAATGACACTTCCTGGCTGGGTTCACTGCGCCTGGGAACGGGTCTCGTCAATTTTGGAACCCTGCTTAATAAGATTTAGGATCTTCTCTGACGATTTCCAGAGCCTTTACACCTCTCTATTAGTCAGTCTACTTTATGGAAGTTATTTCCCCTGATTAATAACGTACAACCAGCTCTTCATTTAAAATTGCAATAATAGAACAGCCATAATTACATGAATAAAATAGTAATTATATTAAGAAACGATAGGAATTATTAGCGGCCACTGTAGTATATTGCAATTTCTACTACGTAACTCATAAACTGCATTTCAATCCGTTGGAGTGCCAAAAGTGCGTAAGTAATTAACAAAATGGATTCGTCGGTGACGCACGCAAGAAACATAAACGCGAGTCTGTGACAGATTAACGGGGAACCAATTTCCGGCTAGTATTCATCCCCTAATACTGAGCTAATGTCTTGATAGAGTTAGCAAAGTTTCTAGCAGTGTCGAGGGTACATCGAGAACGCATCAAGCGGGACTAGCGTAGACTTACGCGTGTGTACGTGTAGGCTAATCTCATGTACAAGTCGTTCGACGTGAGCAGCTTAATTAAATAGTTTTGTTAATGTGAATAAGAAGGTCTCCTTTGGTATATTCACCAACATTGCTGGTCTCGATGAACCGGCTTTAAAATTGAAACCTGGCTGATCTCCAAGATGTTCAGATCTGTACCAATTAAATAGTGCCTTATCTTTTATTTAGAAATTTCTCTTCTTGGTTTTCGCAGTTCTATAAATTTAATTATATTTTATTTTACTTCTTATCTTAAAATCTTTTTTGAACTTCTATCATTTGTATGAAATATTTACTAACGATAGCATAATAGAAATTGGTCTGTTGGAATACAAAATTTCCAATGGATCGTTTGTGTCATTTTAGAATGAATAATTTCTAAGGGACAGTGTATAAATGAAAGTAGACGAAGAGGCGGGGAGACGAATGAAAAGGTGGAACGTATGCGAGCGTTGAAGATCGTTAACGGGGTGGCTCGAATTACGAATGGCGGAAAATTGGTTGTAATCGAGGCCATAGGAAATCTCGCTAATGACGCTATGAAATTACTTATGGCGCATTGCTCCCTGTGACGGGTACTAATTTTAACACCGAGATAACGAGGCGCATTGCCAGCCGCGTAAATAATGCTTAAACGCCGCGTAATCGGCACGTGCGTCGCGTCACTCTACGACAAGAGAAACCTCCCAGTGTGAAATTGACTGTCGGACAACTGAAATTTTATATGCCCGACGCGTCCCCTGCCGACTGATCCATTCGCGTAAAAAATATAGCTAATTACTTGACAGAGTTTCGAACGGTCGAATCAGCGTTTGCGTTATAAAAAATTAATTTTCATGTTCCTGTGGCTGAGTTTTCATTACAGGAATGAGGCTTTGTCGGTAGAATTTGCTTGTTGCATTCGTCTCTCGAGAGAATTTACATATCTGTCTTGTTTTAGCCCGACATAATGTTTACAAATTTAGGGCATTAAATGTACTTAAGATAGTGTTGCATAGTTTCGGAGCGTGACCCTTGAAATCAGCAGTAACCGCAAGATCTTCGGGACCCCTGAAATCACCAAGACCCTTACAAGGGTTATAACCCTTCAGACCACTAGAACCTTGGGTATCCCAGAAAGCAACTGGGTTCCGTGACTCGCCAAATCACCGAGACCTTCGAGAACCTTGAAACCTCAAGGATTCACAGGATCTCCATAAATCTCGAGACTTTCTCGCCACGAGGACCATTCGAGGAACGTTGATACTTCTAATATCGGTGACACAAGAAATAGATCGCCTAAAATATTGAGCTCGAAATTAAAAAGTGATTTATGAATCGATAATATTAAATCATGATTCATCATTTCCATCATGCAATTTTTATATAACGTAACACTTTTGGACGGTGCCCTAAATTTTTCTCGGATTTCAATCGTCGAAAACGAGATAAGAATCAAACGAATCTGGACGTATCGACGCGGTGCGCCGGTTTCTCCGTTTCAATTGCTTACACGATCCAGGAAACCAGATTCCACGGCAATCTCGTTCGCGCGAGGAGATGGAGAATGGATGCTGCCACAGGCCGGAAGTATCGCGAGTGAGAAAACAGAAAGAAGGAACAGACTCGGAGGAAAGCAGCCGGGGAGGGGATAAACCCTCCTCTCGGAAGTTAGGAACGAGTTGGCGTTGGGGAAGAGGGCAATGAGCATCTGGGGAAATCTTGCGAAATAAGAGGAGGCAGGGTTGAGAGAAAGAGAGAGAGAGAGAGACTGGGAAACAACGAGAGAGAAAGAGGAACAGATTGGCTCGTGTAGCTTCTAGGTCCGGTTACACCGCAAACCCGATAGCCCACTGCTCTCGTTGAGTAGCCTGCTCTTCCCGCTGCCGTGTCTAAGGATATCCTAGGACCTGGCTGGCTAGTCCCGAAACTTTTCACTCCGCGCCACGAAATTTCCATCGTCCCACAGAACCGCTAATGTCTTCTCTAAACCGAGAATAATGACATTTCCCTGGTCATTCAAACAGAATGATCTTCCATTGCGCATGGAAATAACATTAGGAGAATTTCGTTGAAAACTCCTCTACATTCTCCTATTCTTTTAATATGTAATTGCAACCTGTTGCGTTCAACCTTTATTATTTAAAACGATGTAAGGCAAGAGTCGTAAATCATTTATTAAACAAATCACAACAATTTTCGCAGTGCATAATTTAATATTCGTTGCATTACACAATCCGTGCAATTACATTATCTGGGGAATTGTACGTAGTTAAATAACGATGAAATCGTGCAGCTTATTACCCCATTTTTCGACAACGCACCCTATAATTGGTTTTCCAGTTACGACACGGAATGTTCGCGATACTTCATAGATTCCACGAATCCGTGGTTACAAAAACAAACCCACTTGGTCACGAATCCCTTTCGACCGCGCAATTATATCAGCCGGCGAATAGGAAAACGCGTTGCGCCGTTTCGCGTGAATCGTGCCGCGTTTTTCCTCTTCCCACACAGTTCTTTTTTTTTCACGCTACCATTTGCCTCGTCAAGCTTGCTCCCCTGGGGTGATCGGGGTACAGAGAGAGAATCGAACCGGGATGAGTGGCGGCGCGCGTGCTGCTCGGGGGTGGCAACGAAATATCGACACTGTGAAATTCAATGGGTTGATTTATGACCGCCATAAGTCATCAGTGACGTCACGCACCACCCTGCACACAGGTTACGAGACAGGAGCAACGCGTAGCCTCCCTTTACGACCGCGTGTATACACTCCTGTCCATAAGTTACGTCCTTCAGGGAATCTGTAAATTCTGCGTCAATAATAGTAACGTTAAAACTGATTGATTAAAATTGATACAATGATCGTTCTTTAAAAATCAATAAAAGAATTAAGTAATTGTTTATTTTGTATGATTGTATTAGAATTATTTAAATGGAACACAGAAATAAAATAATATACATTTCTCTTTGCTGGTTCTAAGTGCCAACGCAGAAAATAAATCAACAGAAATATTTATCAATTAACTATTTATCTTATACAGTCCCGAGTAAATAAATTCTTATTTGCTAAAATGCAAGAAAAAATTTATTGACCACACAAACGTTCTTTTAATAAAATCTACATTCAAATCGAAATTACAGAAAGTACAGAAGTAAGTTTGTTAATCATTCTTTTGATTCAAAATCTATTTTAATAAACTCAACGAATAAAACATTATTTATTACAGTTTGAACTTCATTTATACTCGGTTGTGCTTATGAACAGGAGTGTACTACCCTGTTCAGTTCCGTTTTCCATCGCTGGTCCTCCTTCTCCTTTCCATCGACAGTGGGTCCCACGTCGCGCTCGTTGCTCCTTTGTCTGTCCTTTTTTAACGACGCACGAGGGAGGGGCGACCAACACGGATAATAAATGGAGGAAATTAATTGCTCGCGCGCGATACATCGCTGCCCCGTTTGATCAGTCACGCTTCATGACGCACTTTACAGGCTGGAGACCGAGGCTCGTTTCCCGCCGCGCCGGGAATTAACCAACGTGCCGGATCGCATATCAAATGGACTGAGGGATCCTCCCGGATCCTTCCTGGATGTCCTTTCGCTTTTTCTTTTTGCCTATCATTGCTGTTTTACACAGGGAACTTGATAAAAGAGTAATTTTGTTATCCGTGATTTATAAAGTTCATAAATTTCTTTTTAAATTGCACCTCATTAAACTATATATAATTAAACTATGTATGAACTCTGTAATAGGTAGACTGTGGAATATGCAGAAAATATAAAGAATGCAATTTATTAAAACGTACTTACATAAAAGAAATTCGTATTACATAAATATTTTATTTTGCGCAGAAATCTGCAGTCTTCTCTATTATAATAATCCGACGATACCTTTTGTACGATAATATTGAATTTTTGAAGAAAAGGGAATTGTTGAAGATATTGACTCGATTGTAACGGACAATAAGCTCCTACGTTAGATGATTAGTTGGGAAGATTATTTAGCCCGGCGTCGCAGGATCAAATAAAGTGCTCAGACGGACTAATAAAGTCGCATACCGGGCCATGGTCCCTTAGACACACACAGGGAGCATCTTTCCCCGCCATAAAGATCAGCAATGGTCCATATAATTCGACGAGCTCGGGTCCGCAAGCCAAGCCGGAGGCTCGGTCGTCGTTTTTCGAAGAAGCCTTAATTGACAGACGAGAAATTAAGATAGTTCGCGAGGCCAATAGAACAAGGGTCATTTGTTACTTAACTCACCCCCGAATTGAGTCGTTCAATCGATACGTACAAATGAAGATGTTTTTCCTTTTCAACGAAATTGTATCCAGCAATTCTACATGATATTATGTACTAGCATTCCCGTCGCGGGTTTGCCGTAAATCGAACCAGGTAATAATTACCTCATTTTCGATACAATACATTAATTATTCTCATTTACAAGTTTAACTAAGTAAATATCTTTCGTCACAGGATTTGGAACACAAATTGCATGAAACATGATTTAATAGAGTGACATTAATTGCTTTTAATTAGCAACAAATAAGAATTAATGATGTAAAGCAATTTCGTTGCCGTTGTCGATAATCGAAATGGAAAACGAAATTAAAATTGTGTTTCACATCGCGTCAGTTGTTAATTTCTGATAATTAAAAGTGTGACTCGCTGAAATAAAACGCGAGTGTAATTTACGCAACGTATAAAAAAATATTTTAATAAGTCAGACGTGACTTATTGTTAGTTCAAATTTTTTGATCATTTATGTCTTGCAGAATACTTCGTTCATTTTTCTAAAAGCGAAATTCGTATATCCAGCCCGAGGTAACTGGTAATTACATGTATAATAGGTTTTGCTCTGACCTATTTCGAGGTTGCGGTCCATTGTGTCGTCTATTGTGCGGGAAATTGGACGAAACTTTCATAGAACCAAAAAGGCCATAGACGGTCGGCGCGATGCGACATACATATATCCACTGTTCAACTAAACAGAAACTAATTTGAAACAAATCTTAACTGGGAACTCGTTCGAGACAAATCTTAATCAGATATCTCATTACCCTATGAATATTGATAGCAGATATTTTTTTTATTAACATTTTTCATGATAAAACCAAATCAATGTTCGTTAATTAGGTGACGAGCGTGTATTGATTTTGGATAAAACTCGAATATATTTGACATACTTTTGATTATAGCGAATTTTAAGTTAGATATTTACTAGAACGATTTATTGGGCGAATTTACATTTTTGCATAAACATTGATTCATATTTATTCATGACCGTGATCAAGGAATCTGAATAAGCGATACGCAATTTATTATTGAACGCAATTTAAATAATTTCGGTGACGCGAAGTACACAGACGAGATTTTCCATCCTCTGCCAGAATACAAAAAATATAATAAATATTCGTTTCGTTCGGCGATCGATAACTTTTTCGCAATACTCAGATTTTTCGTACTTAATATTTTCCATTAATTCCTCTGCACGAGCCACTTAAGAATTTCGAGAGTCAACGAACCGGATTCGTACTAGACGTGAACGATCGTTGTCAAACAACGCGCTGCGTTTACACGCGTATACGCCACCGGGTACACAGATCAAGGTACTCTAAGTGCCATAACCGTGAGCACTCGCCGGATGTACAAACCACTCCAGTCGAATTCCATTCTCCTCCCACCGCCCTGACTTTTTCCTTCTCCTACGCGTCCCGCCTGATCCTCTGAATTTTGCACACTGTGCAAAGATTTGCCCAACAATACGTATGACGAGGTTGCGCCGCGGTAACCCTTTGGGATTGCGACACGCTATTAGATTAACGATGACTCACTCGTCACGACATCCTCTGTGCTTCCACTGTGGTAATTACTGACAGAGTATCAAATTTCCTAACGCATTTGTAAATCCTTCTTTTTTCAAATGCTTATCTTGTAATATCTTTCGTATTTTTATCAGAGTTACACTTGCTTTTTGCAATGAAAAATCTTTCTCCTCTTCTCTTCTATCTTTTTTCTTACTTGGCCGACTGAATCGCATTTCCAAGGAGATTGATAATAGAATTCGAGGAAATTTCTTATCCCATAAGAATTTTTCTAGCACTTAAGCTGCCACTCCCGATTAAGCATGCGATCTCCCGTAGCATCCAGGATTCGAGTCCCACGCGTAGGACGCCATGTTCCTTTGTCGGACGGCCGTAGAAAATAGAAGGACGAAGAGGCAAAGAAGCCGCGTCCCTCGGGAGTCGGCGACGCAGACATTCTTCGACTCGGTATCGCGAGAGACCTCGAAGGTCGGGAATGGGAATGCAGAAGAGTAGGAGGGGGCGCATTTGCATGTCAAGCCGCAGGCTGCATCGGCGGCGGCGGCCACCGTCGGCCCTAGCCGACGTTTTGTTCGTTCGCTTCTCAAGCAGCCGGCATTTGGATTCAGAACGAAAAGTGAAAACGGATTTCTCTACCGCCGCGTCGCGTATTCGTCGTCGTCGTCGTCGTCGTCGTCGTTCTTCCCACGTCGCTGGTTCCGGCGCGTCGTCGCGACGAATCTCTCTCGTTTACCAGTTCCTCGCGATTTCCAGCTTGCCTGCCTCCCCCGACGCTTTCCCGCCCTGAGCCGTATTGTTTCACCTATTTCTCCCTTTCAGCTTGTCGTTACACCCTGTTAGACGCTTTTCGCGTATTCACCCGGAGTCTCACCCGTACCAATGGTTTTCAGCCCTCGGTGAATGCGCAAGCAACGAAACCGAACCGTTCCTTTATTATTGCTCTCTTGACCTGATACTTTATTGACAAGTATTTTTCAATTCTATCAGTTGACACAAAACTACCATGTGAATTAACTGATTAATATAAACGAACGAGAAATGTATAAAAAAAATAAGTACAGCATGAGGACGTATAAAATATGACGTAAAGCAGATACGAAACTGTTTTATTTAACTGTCGGACACAGAAGCATTTAGAATCTAGCATAGTTAATGATAATGGGAAACGGGATCTTGGCATATACGTTGCATTATAAAAAGCAGACGGAGGCAGTTTTTCATGAACGCTGTTACGGTTGTATCTGTGCTCGCTATCACCGCTCGCCGGAGGATTTCCCTCTCGCGCCGCGCGTGGAATTCCCTCGCGGATAGTCCGACGCGAGCCGTTTTGCGCCGCCAGCGAAAACATAAATTCCCACCAAAAGTGAATTCGCCGGGCGTTACCCGTACCGGGCCGCGGGGCAAACCGACTGTGCGCGCTGAACCAACCCTTGTACGCGGCAAAGGGTGGTTATACTGGTTCGTGTAACGCGAAATATGTAATTGTAACTGGGATACCCGTTGCTTCATTGTCAACTATTTTTCTTCGATTAATCGCGAATGCATTGATAGTTGAATTAATCAAATAATTCCCTGATTAATTAAATAAATATATGTATATATGTATCTATCAAACAGTTGATCAATCCGTGAAACAATATAATTCCTGACAATATGTGAATTAGTCAAATAATATATCAAACAGTCCATTCATCTATTAGAGAACATCATTCTACTTTTTAAAATATATTATATATAATATTTAAATACATAGAAAATGTAAATACAAAAAATTGTGCATCAAAGGATCTATCGTAAATACTGGAGATTTCTCTATCAAAGGAGTACCGCGTTCATCAGTATAAAAAACGGAGAGACCCAAAGCCAGGGATCGCATCGGTAGTTTTATCGCGGTACGGTTAATACGAAACGGTTTTTTCTTTGAAAATCGTTGAGCCCTTCGATTAACAGAACGATTCACGGCACTGCAACCGTCTCTATATCCACCCGCCCCGTTCATTGCGAGGCGGACAATAAACATAAAGTCTAATTGGACGCGGCTCGAACGGATCGTTCTCCTTTAAATCTCGAAATCGCACCCAACTGCGTCGGTCCACGCGCCTCTATCTCTCTTTTTTTTTTATAGACTATCGGATTTTACGGTGAAACAAATGCATCGGCCCGGTAATCTCGGAACTGTCCTTCTGCCGGCTCAATTTATTTCACGTTCCTTGCACCCCCGATTCTATCTCGATTTTTATTACATTATTATCATTGATATTTATCTAAAATAAATCACAATAAACTGTACAACCTTTTACAATAAAATTGGATTTAATTATTAATAACACTTGATTATAAAAAATATTCGTTGTCTCGGCATGTATCAACATCTGTATTCTCTATATCGTGAATTAAAATACAAGCGAAGGTGGAAGAAGAAATTGGTCGCATTAAACGCGTTCGCGAGGAAATTTCAGTGGGTCCAGCGGCCATTCGTCTCCGCGGCCGGAAGGTGTGAAACGAATTAAACACAGGCGGTGGCAGCCCCTTCTTCATACACGGAACCCTTTTCTAACTCGGTTTCGGGTCTCGCTTCATCTTTCGCCCGTGTTTCGTTCCGCCCTTGCTCCGAGCCGGCGGCTCCGCGAGCGAACAATGAACATTGGATACTCGAGGTAGAAAATATGGCCGGGCGGAGGCGGTGGACCGGGCGCTGGCTCGTGGATCAGCAGATGATTACGAGGTCGTAAATTTTACAGGGTCCTGGCGCAAGTATATACGGTCCCCTGCATCACCGGTTGACAGTGCACCCTGCAAAAATTGCTCGGCAACGCGCAACCTTGCACCCCCAACTGACATTTGACGTGCGCCGGGTTCGCCAATAGGAAATTTGTTAGGAACCTGGAAATTAGCAAAAGTATCTTCAGCGTTCGTTTCCTTTAATACACGATATTTAGCACTTCATGTTCAGACAAAAGTGAAGGAAACAAGAATTTTCACAAGAATTCCTTTCTTCGACATAAGCTTAGATGCATACATCAATTGTTATCGGAGGCTATTCAAATGGAGA
Organism: Ceratina calcarata; assembly: GCF_001652005.2. NCBI lineage: Eukaryota > Metazoa > Arthropoda > Insecta > Hymenoptera > Apidae > Ceratina > Ceratina calcarata. The sequence continues at coordinate 161,138 of NW_017179735.1, forward strand.
ACATTCTGTATTATTATTATGTCACAGATAAAAAGAATTGTCAATCAAGAAATCCTAATGAATCTCACTAACGCCAAAAACGATGTAAAAAAGAAACGGCTAATGCAATTATCACGATTATCTTAATTAACATGGTCAAACAAACAGGGAAGCTTTTCTGCCAACACATTGACTGTAGATATAATAAAGTTCATACACGCTGTCTGCTCTCCGGTTCCTCTCGGGCCGCGATACCTAGCTCTAAAAACTGCTCTTTCACCTCGGCCAGGCAAACAAAAAGCGCGGGGGTGCGCAAAAAGATTCAACTAAAACCATTACACTAAAAACTCGGCGAGGAAAAAGGCGTAAAACGAAACCCGGCAGGGAACTTTAAAGCTCCCGACCGATCTCCCGATCACGAGGCCGATTTTTTTCCGCCCCACCGCCGACGCAGGTAAAAGCCCGGTTAACGGTTAACGATCCAGCCCGGGGTATATCTTGGCTGGCACGCGCGAATAAAAAGATCCCCGTGGCGTTTGAATTCCCGGGTTATCCGAGGCGTGTCGTTTCGGCCGGAGAGTCCGCGTCCCACCCCGCGCGCTGTACGTATCCAGATTCGTAATATAATCGGTATCGCTTGGCGCGATCGGCAACCGATGCGTGATACGGTCGTACCGTTTCGTGCGGGAGGGGATATTCGATTTGCCCGTGGGGCTAAGGACATTAAAGGATTAGGGTGAAAATCCCCGAAATTATTAGGCGATATCCAAGTGGAAAATGGAGCGCGGCTCGGAAACGCTGACTGGTCAACGGCGTGGCGCAAGCTCGACGCGTTTGTCCATCTGTCCCTCGAGAACGGTGCCGGTGCTCGGTGTCTATGCTAAAAGGTCCACCGATAGCTCGACAGGGCAGAGACGCGGCTCGAACTACCGGGGTAGGTGGGCGACGAAAGAGAATGAAGAACAGGCATTGTGCATGTAATCACGCTAACCAACCAGAGAATAGATAATTCCTGAATATACATTGCTGCTCAAAATTAGGGACGCTTCTTGGGTCGCAATAAAAATTTATTTAAAGCCTTGGAAAATATGTTTCATTGAATATCTTCTTAATGACAATAATAAATAATTCATTTACTGCCTTTTAAATACCGTTTTAGATTTGCCATTCTAGCTATTGATGTATTTAGGATCAATGCAATTTAAATCCGTTTCCGAAAGTTCTCATAAATGTTTTCCTTTACATTCAGGATTACACAAACCAGCCAGTCTAAGCTTGAATAAATTACAATAATTAAGGATGGCTATACAGTCAATCCCAAAA
>NW_017179735.1:162829-168982 GCF_001652005.2 Ceratina calcarata
ATACATATCTGTACACGTTCCCTTATTTCCTTTTTCCAACGAACTTAAACATTCGTTACAATTCGTCGCGTTTAAAAAGAACGCGATTACCTTGGAGAACCTTTAACCAGATTAATGAGCGCCGTTCTTACGATCATTCCGACCCTTCCACTGTATTTTCTCGTATTCTTTTATTCACATGTAACGCCAACGAGGATTGACTACGCTGATGCCTCCGTGTCTGATATATTTATTCTGTTTATTTTATTAAATCTCTTAGAGACTTCGTGCAAATTCGTACGAAATGGAATGCATATAAAATTGATATTAGCATCTTAATGCACTATTCGCTTTCTCTTATTATTTCACCGACATCATTTACATTCTCCTATTAACATATTTATTTCTGATACAAATGTTAACATTTGAATCTGTTTGTACTTACTTTCCCGTACGGAAGTAACGAGTATTCGCGGGGAATTGATTTTTTGCGGCAAGTAATAACGCTAAATGGACTGGCTTATGTAATATCCCACGAGCGAATCCCTTTGAGATTTCGCCTCGTGATTCGACGCACGCGGGATAGAGCTATAGGTCCTCTAACCAGCCAGCACTCTCCCTCTCTTCCTCTCTCTCTGTCTCTCTCTCGCTCTCTCGACGTGGCAGCAGAGAATTCATGGTGTACCCAATGGTTACGACAGTCGGATGAAAGATTCATCGAATGACCGGGAGAAGTGCTTCGACGAGGTTCGCTGAACTGGAGCCGGTGGGTGGATGGGGTCAATCTTTCATGCTGCCAACTCGCGAGACGCCGAAAGTACACAGTTTTATGTATGTATACAATCGGCCGTTCGAGCCGCTTTAAGGATAGATAAAAAATCTCATGATCCGGTGGCACCAGAATCCGTTTAACAGCCGTACCACTGTTTCACGTAAACCACTTATCGATTCGCCTTTTTATATTATATCCTATGGGCCATCGAATAAAACCAATTTTTAGTTGATGGGAAACATGTTTATGGTCCCCGTGAAAGATACGATTCGTTTCACTCAGTTTGTCCACAGCACAGGGAAGATACTTTAATTTCGGAGAATTATTTAAATATTTATACATATATGAAGCAACTAGAAATATAATATAAGCGTCCCTTGTTAATTTTTGTATCACAATCCATAAAACCTAGACAAAAATACAATTATTTAACAGAAAACAATAGAGAAAAGTAATATAAGTGTAACGTTTAAGTTTTACTAATCTTGCTAGCCGCAAAACGTAATCAGACAAGAGAAAATTGGTGGACACGGACCGGGTCGGGAGGGGTGGAACAAAGTTGAAAATTCCTCGCGAAGAGTCGTCGACTATACATAGAAGTAGAGTTCATAGCTTCCCACGCTAATTAACCGCACATTCTTCCCATTACATAATCCGCAATGATTAAACGACCGTGATAACAAGTCTTCCTAAGTTCCTTCCTCGTTTAAACTTTCGAGCATGCCGCGCATTCGAATAGATTCGTCGTAAAATAGCGTGGAACGTTACTGCTTGCTACAAGCTTTTGTATTATGCCTGCGCAGGTGAAATGCTAGTACGTAGTGCGCCTCCCTTAAAATTCGTCGATCTTCGAGTATTCAAGTGTGAAATAAAAATTTCATTGCTCAAATATAAAAAGTAGTGATGATTGTAAAAATATCTGAGACAGTCAATTATTATATTGATATGATGGCAAATGTATCCCTTTTAAATTTATTAAAAATATATCATGAAACATATAGAAAGTAAATTTATTTTTATATTGTAATTTAATCAAACAAATCAAGAATTTATTTATATGAACAGTCTCAGTTATTTTAACATTATATATCAGGCTGCATTTTTGTTTAATCGTCCAGTAACCAGATGAATGCAATATATATATGTATAAATTTGCAACGAATTCGAATGGTCATGAAAGGTAAAAAGTAAAAGGAAAAGGGGAGAAGGCGGGAACGCGACGAAATGCTAACGCAGCCTTCGGGCTCAATGAATATTTCAGTGAGTCAAAACCCCGAAGCCGGTTTCCAATATTCCAGCATCCATTTTCGTTCTTTATCCGCGACGGAATTTTCTCAGTCAGTCGGCCTTCCCGGCACTGGCACCGCCGCCGACGACAGGAAGTTGGGGACTCGGGGAGGAATAGAGATGTCCGCGCGTCTACCGTGACACGCTCGAAAGATACGGGAACGAAACCGATAGCGGAGAAACCTTTTGAGAAACGATTTCATTTTATCCCGGCCCACCCTCCTTCCTTCCTTCCTCTCCTAGAAACCTTGTCTGATTGTCCGGATTTCCGACGATACTCGCGCTTTACCACAATTCACAGATATTAACATACAATCAAAGAATCCGTCATAATTTACATCGCGCAGTTGCCCCGAGAATTATTACAACACTGTTAGCACATACGAAGAATAACCATTTTTTTATATCATACAATTTATTATGTATTATATATAAAAATTCGGACATCATTTTATGTAGAAAAGTACGTATCGCCAGATTTTCTTCTCTACCTCAATATCAGGTTTTAACATTCTATTTCAGACAATCTCCGTGACAAACTTCCGTCGGTCATCCCTATCGCCCCTAACGAACGAAACCTTATCTTATTACTGACCGCTGATGACGGACCCAGTTTTTGTCGAGCATACTGATAAGCCGACCGTAATCTATGTTTCCACGAATTCCTATTCTTCGTCGAAGACAAAAATCACGCCTCCAACTGTCCATTACTTAGAGATATGGTCTAAAATGATTTATTTAATTCCGATATTAGAATTCTGAGAACTATAAATGTTGATCATGCACACTGATATAAAGCTTGTTTAAAGAAATTTTTTCCAGTGTACTCTTTAATCGATCTCTGAATTCATTTAATATCTTCCCAAAGGGAAGGTCTCAATTTTTTTCGACGCGTTGTATCCCTACAACGAGTGTTAAAAAAGAGTCTCTCACACAATGCACTTTATTACTGTCTTCCCGGCGACCCCTAACTGGCCTTATTTAATTTTTTCGAATTCGTTACCCCCGCAAAGCGTTCCATAATGGGAATCGTTTCCGTTGAAAAGTGATCAAAGGGCACGCGGCACGTCCGCGGCCACGCGTAGTTGCGAGGAACGTCAGGCGACTTTTTAACGAAGGTAAAGCGACGTATATGTACACACTCACATACACGTCTCCATGTGACAGGCCTCAGCGAGCAAAGGCCCCATAATTAACATAAATTGTGTACTTTTTTACCACCACCCACTGTCCCTTTTTCATCTTTACCTTTTGACCATCCCCGCTATTTCCCTCGGTCTCGTTTTCCACTTTTGATTACACATTGCCAGCCTCCAACCGCTGGTTCCTGTGACATACCAATGTCCGTAACTTGGTTGGCAGTTAAATGAAATATACATGCATATACGCTGGAGATCCACTCGAAGGCAGGAATTCGTTCAACAGTTCATAAAGTAACGTGTAATGAATTAAAAATTATTCTACTGAATCATAAAATTGCTGCTCAGAACTAAACACTGTTTCATCACACGTCATTCAGAATTAGAACAAATATGATTATCGCACTTTTTGATGCACTCCCACAGTAAAATAAGTCGGGGGAGTGAAAATAGGACGGTAGAACGGCGACTGATAATTGCAAAAACGGGATCGGCGGAAGCAGTCATTAAAATTTAGCGTACAGTGATAAGCGTCTCGTCGCGCGATTATACGTATCACAGACAATTATGCTGGGCTGATAAAACGCCGCCAAATTCAACCGCGATTTTGTTCTGTTTATGCAATCCGCTTTAAATGCTATAAATCAGTACTGAGCGCGCGAGCGAGAAACGAAAGTTATGTTAACGATCAAAAAATTTCCGAGAATTATTCAAATCGTACACACGATAAAATTTCAAGAGTAAGAGTGATTTATTAAACAGCTTATACGGTGTTCAATAAAAGATCGGGATTGAATGAAGTAAGTTGCGTATAATTAATTTAGCATGTTACGTGTTCCATTATGTTTTCTACTTTTACCGAAGCGAACTTGCCGGGTTAATAAGAAATGGTGAACAGGTTGAATCTTCATCGCGCGGATAATCAGCGAAAATATTGCGGCCGACGCGATGATGGCGGAAGCGGCACGCTTCCGGCTGGGAAATACGGAAAATTCGGGTCGAGTGGATCCTCCTAGCGTCTCGTTCGCCTGCAATTTTTTTCCCCTTCATCTGCTGGGGGAAACGAGAGCGCAAAAATAGGAAACGGACCTACTTTTCTACCGAATGAGAGGAAGTTACTTATCTCCCATTCTCGCCGAAAACCTGTTATCATCCAGCGCGAGTCGGCCTCCCCTCATTTTCGTTCGCTATAATATACAGAGTCGTGCGGATCCATTGAATTTGAAACAAAAATTTTCCTTGCGGATTGAACAGCGCAAACTACTTTTTTAATTGTGGGATAAATAAATTTTGTCATTTCTGTTCACACCATTTCTGCTTGTCTCGTTTTAAATGTTTGAAGATAGTATTTTTTTTTTATTATTCTGTCTAAAACGAACTATGAAAATTGCTTCGTTTGACCGAAACTATCATAATTTATGTTGGACAGAGAATAAATATCTATTATTGGTTTTATTAATATAACTTATTAATTTTAATTATGATGAGACAGATAATTAAATAAATTAATACTTTATGACTATTTACTGCCATTAATTTGTTAGTCTCTATACTTAATTTATAATATTAGACACCGGAATTATATACAGTGGCGCTCGTTCATAAACAGCAGGATTTAATCGTTCGGCCACGTAATGAAATAAATATGAAATGCTTGTTTGATCGCGCGAGCTGGTTATAGTACGAGCACAGTCGGAAACAAAGACGTTAATCAATGTATTCGCGATGTAACTGCTGTAATCTCACTCCCCTTTCGAACTCCTCCGCCGGCAGCCGTCTATAAAGGGAGATTAATTCAAATTAAAATCCAATTTGGAGAGAGGAGTGGGGTGTCTCTTATTCCACTCTCTGATCTCGTTCGAAGAGGAGGCACTCGTTATGCTTTAGGAGGCAACGGCGCTCGTTAAGTTCCCATCGAACTCGAGAACATCGACCGTTCTTAACGTCCTCGTCTGTTTCTCATACTTCTCGTTACCCCCCGGAGGATCGCCGTTTCGCAAATTAAATGTCCCGCGATGTTTGATTTGGATTTTTCCCGAATCGGAGAGGTGAAAAAGCTTGTTTGCTCATCGCGAGGGTCCCGCGCCCTGGCACCATTAACCCGAATAGGATCCTATCAGTGTAACGGGCCTTGCGCGAGACACACGCTCACAGGGAAAGCTTTCCAATCGGACTGATTGATCCGGCTGAGATTTTTTACGAGGGACAACTTAACGCTTTCGAGGGCTCTTTCATCAGATGCTGTAAATCTTTAATTATAACGAAACTCTGTTATTTTTTTTATTTACATGAATTACAGAATCTTTAATTTATTTTCTAATTCATCAAGCAAAATAATTAAAAATATAATTTTTATAATGTCGTACACTACACGTAGCAAAGTGAAATTCGTTTTCCGGGAATTCTCGCGACGGGAACGCGGACGGGGACGGGAAGCCACGCGTCGGGATAAGAGTCCAGGCGACCGGGAAATGTAGTCGATTGTACGAGGATACAGACATTAAGGGCCAGGGTGAGGTTATTCCACGAAGATCGTCGGAGATGCCCGAGAACTGAACGCGTTGCGCGCGGCTTCGCCCCTTCGCGATCAATACGGGGCAGCGAGCAACCCTTGTTGTAATACCGCGTTGCCCGCGCGTGCAACGCGAGCATAACTTCTCGACGCGACGGATTTTTCGCATTGGAATTCCAATCTGACCTGTTCCCGCGGTCCAGGTGCGCCGCCGCCGCCTCGACACGCGAGCTCACGACTTATATCCGTGTCATTAGGTTACGCGAACTCCTCGATATTCAGCTTCAATTTTGTTTAAGGTTGTACGAGCCGTAGGATCTCTGCCAAAAGTTGGAGACATGTAATAAAAAACTGTGCCCAATATTTGAGACAATGAACTTTTAGAAAAAATTATAATTACAGTGGAGTAAGATTACTAAAATTGTTCGACCTGTTTTTCTCGGTTTTAAGGAATTGTTAATGCA
>NW_017179735.1:170844-176114 GCF_001652005.2 Ceratina calcarata
AAAATTGACGAATTCTGTCATATTTTTTTATAAATTGAATCAAAATTCTGTCATTCAATGTTTCAAAAAATTTAAGAAGAAACCTTTTTATAGGCTCATAACTGTTAAAATTTCAATGGTTTGTCATTGTCTTTTATGTATGGGTTCATACAACCTTAACGATACGTCTCATATAGAATGAAAATTCAGTTGCGAATTATAAATCGGTCGAAATTTTATTTATTTTTATAAATCACGGAACTCCGTGCATATTACTTTGCCTGGGACACGTATGGTTCGGAACACATTTCCTCGTGAACAGATGAATGAGACTCCGAGGTCTAAATATTGAAACTACGTTTCAACATGAAGGAGGGTAATCGAGATCGGCTGAATAAAACATCGGCCGCGCCTTTGTCGCGGTTATCGCGTGATAAAAACCGCAGGAAGTGTACCGAAATTGTTTATGCGGCGAAAATCTATTATTCCCGATCCTCCCGTGTCTTCGGTTATTTCTGTTCGTTATGCATTCAGCGAAAGAGCTATTTATTTGGCATCTTAATGAAATCCATGCTGAATTTAATTGACCGGCTACTCTCTGCGCCGGAACTTTCTTTGTCAGGTTTCAATAAAGAAATCGTGTCTTTGATATTGAGATTCGAAGCTTTGGACAGCAAGACAAGTAATTTCCATGATATTGAACCGCGGGGGTGGGCCGGGAGAAGGAGAGAATTTTTTAATAATTGAGCCCGGGGATAAGGCGAATAGAGCGCCGGTACCAGGCCTTGAATACACTGCCCGAGGAATCCCTGACCCATATCCCGCTGAACATCTCTAAGCCAATATTTTTCTATTCTTTCCAAGATCCGACGGGACTTACAAGAGGATTCTCGCCGAAACCATGAATATTCCTCCTGCGGACAATAAGGGCGCAGGCCGTTCGCCGAGTTCCTCGTAATTCGTCCTTTATCAGAGAATCTATTGCCCGTTGTTCGTATCAATTTATTCATTGCGATTGTTTACTTAAATCGAGGCACAGAATATTCTCAGAGAATGTTTTCCAAAAATAATAACATTATTGCATCGCTGACAGGATTCGTACAATCGGTTCTAATATTATCCGAGAATGCCGTACCGATAAGATTTGCTAATTCGATTTCTGAAATAATTTCTGGAGAACATTGTTCAAACATTTCGAGGAAAGGAAACAGGAAGTTCCGTTCGCGGAATCGCCAGTTCCCTCGCGGATCCCTGTTTGCGGATCCCTTTCGGATTCTAAACATTACTCACGTCGCGGCGTCGGCATTATCCTCATCAACAGTCGATGTAATTATCCCAGCGAGAGGGAGATTTCCAAGAAAACGAACGGCCCTGGAAGCGAAATGGGAAAGAAGGAGCGAACAGAAGGCGAGGAGCGAGCGAGAAAGGGAGACAGCGGTTGGAGGTGGCAATTTCCAGTTATAACGGCTAATCCGTATTTCATCGCCTAAACGGCACTCGTTCGTCTTCGTTCCTCCGCGGTTCAGGGAGCCGGGAATGGAAGTCGGAGTCGAGTCGCAGTAAAATATAATTGGGTTTCGGGGATTATTCCGCGGTCGACGTAGATCTCCGTGCGACTGCCTCCACGAGGTGTTCCTCTCTCCTTTTGCCCTCGAGAATCCTCGCCTCATCGTCCCGACCAATTGCCCGGACTCCTGGCCGCCGTCGTCCTCTCGCGCTACCCATCCGCGAATTTATTAATCTATACCAGCCTTTCTTAAATCAGCTTCCATTAAAGTGACTCATCTTCTACTACGCCTTCTACTAATTTGTAATCAAACAACAAATAATTATCATAATTATTATAAAATAAATATATGGAGACTAAGGAATTATAATAGTTAATAGGTCGAGTGTACACGGTTCTCATTATTATTATTAGTACCCTAAATTAAACTGGAAATTGAAAAAGAAATCGGTCGTGCATGAATGGAAGGGAAAATACGCGGACGAATATGGCGAAAACAAAAATTGGAAGAAAAATTTAAAAAAAAAAAAAGAAGATCGGGGGAGAATGGGAGAGAGGAGCCGACGCGGTAACTAACCATTCAATAAATTGGCTTCATTCATGGGAGGAACTTTTCCACCGCAATGTAGCGGACTTCATCATGAATCGTCGTTATCGAATATGCTACGAATATGTTCGTTCTCGAATCTCTTTCGCCGCTATCAGCAATTGCCCGAATGGTAATTAATCTCTATATAACCGAGACGAATCGATGGATCGATCTCCCGTCTCCGCTCTCTCGTTCTCTCTCTCTCTCTCTCTCTCTCTCTCTCTCTTTCTCTCTATCATTTTTCGTTCTCCCATCTCTACTTCTTTTTTTACATGTTTCGATTATCTTCCGTTTCTATCTCGATTTAATTTCAATTCCTTTTTGCTATGATTACAAAGCAAACTCAATTTTTCATATACCAATCTATCCGGCACGACGGTGAGATAGACAGTGGGAGGTGGGATGTGTGGAAAAAAGAGAACTGTGTCGGCGGAACGGAATCAATGAAGGGGTTCAAAGTATCCGCTAGCGTCACTGTGGTAAAAAGTAAAAGAAAACGGTTTCACACCTGTGTAGGCAATCTGTTTACTATGGGACCTCTTTGAATCGTGCGTGAAAAGTTAATAAGCCGGGAAAATAGTAAAATAAAATCATAGTTCATGACTCTCGATCACAATATCAAAGGATAGAGAGTACTTACATGATTATTACAATCAATTCTTCAATACTATACATGGCTGTAGTTGCTAAATAAAAGAAAGGTCCTGTGCAATTTCTTTATAACTGCATTCGTTAAGAAGTATTTGGCGATGGACGAAATAATTAATTGATTACTCCTGAAGTATTCGAGATAGAATAAAATTGTATTTCAAGTAATAGGAATACCTACAACTTTTATTTGAAACATCTTTCGAAATTTTGAGAAAAAAGAAATTTTAAGTTTTCCGAGATTCTTTTCAAGGGGAAACCCTTTCAGATTTTACGAAATTTTCGTTTATTGCAAATAACTGCATACCTGTTGCTGCTAGCAAAAAATGTTTGAAAATTGTAAGGCACCGTGACAAACTATACTTCTCTTATGAAACATTTTTTTCTATCGTCAACATTTAATGAATATTTCGTAAAAAACTGTTTTTTCGTTTTTTGTTAATTACTCGTTAAGTATCGACTTCAGCGAAAAATGTTTCATACCAAATTTGTAGCTTTGATCGTCAGCTACAAATATGGTCATATGCAATTTTCCCGTAGATTCAACGGTTCAGGTGTAATTGAGGGAAAACGAAATTTTTTGCCAAAAGTTTGCCGTTTCGACGTACCGAATTTTGTCAGTACCAATAAAATGCCAATTAATGATACGTATCTCGTTAAATATTAAAGTTAGATGAAAAATACATAGAATCTTTCTTGTACAACATATATATACTAGACATTGTAGTAATATAAGTAAATTGACACTAAAAATAGTCCATGGAAACTTCAACTCGCATTTGCATGATCGATACCACGTCTCAGGGAACCAAATTGCAACCAAATAAGACGAGAGGCAAACCGTCTAAAAAGCAGACGAAGCGACGTGAAGTGTTAGTGCCCGAAACGACGTGCTGGAAGAATTCCGTGAGAACTCCGATGGCGCGGAAGAGGCAACTTGCCGAGAGAAATAGCTTCGACGCTGCGGGAACGAAGCCGCGAAGGTGGAGAACCGGGAGGGACATTCGCGGATGGAATGTGGCCGACTGCATTGTGCATGAAGCTCGACTAATGAGAATGGAAACTAGCCGTGGCGAGAAAGAGGAGACGGGAATATGGGAACCTGAATGTATACGTGTGTACGCGTACGTGTGTGTGTGTGTGTGTGCGCGCGCGCGCGCGGAGGGATGCGTAAAGCAAAAGGGACTGGGACTTAAGAGAATGAAAGGAAGGTGGAGGAGGGCGCGGCTGGGAAAGCAGCTAGGAAGGGAAGCTAGACTAGAGGTTTTAAGCAGCCGTGGATAAGGATAAGCAGATAAAAGAAATGGCTTCGCTCGCCGGCTCTGATTCCGCTCCACGGAAACTCCCGGGGAAAACGGGATCGTTGCTGGTGAAAAAAAAGAGGGGTGAGTCGACGTATATACACTCGAGATGGTCGAATACGCGAGCCCGAGGTGTACCAGCTCGTGGATATATACCCACTTGTCATGATAGGGAGGGGAAAAACTGAAAGCTGGATACCGGCGAAGTACCGACAGAGAGGGAACCGAGCGGTGATAAGGGAAAGGGGGGCGAGGGAAGCTGCCGCGCGCTGTGTGTACCTACTGTACGCCGCCGTGTGCCCGCGCGTGGGCGGTTGCCTCAACTGATACCGAGAGACACGCGCCGGATTTCCTGTGTGTTCTATCCAGAGACGATTAAACGGGCAGATAGTGCCCGGCGACTCCTCATTTCGCGACCGGATTCGGAGGAAGAGACGGGAGGTTAAGTAGAAACGAAGTAAATACTCCCGGTCTAGCATTTAGCTTCGCGTGTCTCGCCGTTTTTGCTCGTTTCCTACTGAGCCGAGGGAGTGGCTTCGAATGCGTTTCCTTCGACAAGATTACTCGATAAGAACCACCATTTGATGTGACTCGTTGCTCATCTACAAACTCGAATTTGAATTAGAACGAACGATTCAATGACTGTCATCCGTCGTCTAATAAAATCGATGAACGACTAACTGTTTAAAAAAAAGCCATTTTGATTACGATATTCTCTGCGTGCAATAAACGGCTAATAAGAGATAGGCGCTGGTAATCTACACGCGTAATGCAGTATAAAATAATATAAACAGTACATGCATAATACAAATTTATACGATAAATATTTTTCCCCCAGTGTCCACGATTTTATTTTTCCCTTATGAAAATATGCGTTAGCAGCTTTCGCCGGTCTCCGTGCAGCCGCATACATTGGTATCCTCTTACGTCCTCCGTATGCATTAACTCTAGGCGAACAGTGCTCAACGCGTTTCAGAAATAAAAACATTTACCTTAACAACGGGAAATCCAGTGAGAGGCGAGTTTCCACGTTCTACGCCCATAATCGACTATTTTCCTTCCATTCAATCCCCGCTCCATTGCGGTTTCCCTACAAAGATTCACGCGAAATCCTATGAAACCAGAAACGTCTCGCATTCAGCATCGATTGTCCCCTCGACTTTCGAATTTTATTGCTCGTACAATTATTCGCGAGTAACAATCGTAATTAAAGTATAAATATTATTAGTTTTAAATCATCATTAAT
>NW_017179735.1:176633-178113 GCF_001652005.2 Ceratina calcarata
CCGTGGCGAGAAAGAGGAGACGGGAATATGGGAACCTGAATGTATACGTGTGTACGCGTACGTGTGTGTGTGTGTGTGTGCGCGCGCGCGCGCGGAGGGATGCGTAAAGCAAAAGGGACTGGGACTTAAGAGAATGAAAGGAAGGTGGAGGAGGGCGCGGCTGGGAAAGCAGCTAGGAAGGGAAGCTAGACTAGAGGTTTTAAGCAGCCGTGGATAAGGATAAGCAGATAAAAGAAATGGCTTCGCTCGCCGGCTCTGATTCCGCTCCACGGAAACTCCCGGGGAAAACGGGATCGTTGCTGGTGAAAAAAAAGAGGGGTGAGTCGACGTATATACACTCGAGATGGTCGAATACGCGAGCCCGAGGTGTACCAGCTCGTGGATATATACCCACTTGTCATGATAGGGAGGGGAAAAACTGAAAGCTGGATACCGGCGAAGTACCGACAGAGAGGGAACCGAGCGGTGATAAGGGAAAGGGGGGCGAGGGAAGCTGCCGCGCGCTGTGTGTACCTACTGTACGCCGCCGTGTGCCCGCGCGTGGGCGGTTGCCTCAACTGATACCGAGAGACACGCGCCGGATTTCCTGTGTGTTCTATCCAGAGACGATTAAACGGGCAGATAGTGCCCGGCGACTCCTCATTTCGCGACCGGATTCGGAGGAAGAGACGGGAGGTTAAGTAGAAACGAAGTAAATACTCCCGGTCTAGCATTTAGCTTCGCGTGTCTCGCCGTTTTTGCTCGTTTCCTACTGAGCCGAGGGAGTGGCTTCGAATGCGTTTCCTTCGACAAGATTACTCGATAAGAACCACCATTTGATGTGACTCGTTGCTCATCTACAAACTCGAATTTGAATTAGAACGAACGATTCAATGACTGTCATCCGTCGTCTAATAAAATCGATGAACGACTAACTGTTTAAAAAAAAGCCATTTTGATTACGATATTCTCTGCGTGCAATAAACGGCTAATAAGAGATAGGCGCTGGTAATCTACACGCGTAATGCAGTATAAAATAATATAAACAGTACATGCATAATACAAATTTATACGATAAATATTTTTCCCCCAGTGTCCACGATTTTATTTTTCCCTTATGAAAATATGCGTTAGCAGCTTTCGCCGGTCTCCGTGCAGCCGCATACATTGGTATCCTCTTACGTCCTCCGTATGCATTAACTCTAGGCGAACAGTGCTCAACGCGTTTCAGAAATAAAAACATTTACCTTAACAACGGGAAATCCAGTGAGAGGCGAGTTTCCACGTTCTACGCCCATAATCGACTATTTTCCTTCCATTCAATCCCCGCTCCATTGCGGTTTCCCTACAAAGATTCACGCGAAATCCTATGAAACCAGAAACGTCTCGCATTCAGCATCGATTGTCCCCTCGACTTTCGAATTTTATTGCTCGTACAATTATTCGCGAGTAACAATCGTAATTAAAGTATAAATATTATTAGTTTTAAATCATCATTAAT
>NW_017179735.1:179753-196201 GCF_001652005.2 Ceratina calcarata
TTTGACTGCTTTTGGGCGATATAGGTATATACTAAGTTTCAGTCTTTCTAGTGTTAAAGCAGAATCAGAGGAACTCAACAGCTGTTCATAGCAAGCTTTGATTCTTCACATCAAATTATTCTAATTAATGAATAAAATTTTATATTTATAAGTGATAGCAGAGTTTCTAAAGAAGAGATACCAGGAGCTGCATACATGTATGTATGTATATGCTGATTTATGTACATTGCTGTACAACTTGAGCTAACTCTTGAAACATGCATCGTATGAGCGGACCCTATCGCTTATCATAAGGACACCCTCTATGCATGAACAGCACTCAGCACCCACACAGACTTCATCACTTAAATACTTGCCGATGTTCCATTACATTTCATCTAATTAAATACATTGTCAAATACGAGCAAATTAAATTAGGTTGACTGGATCTCTGTATTAGTTCGTTAATAATGAATTAAAATCTCAATTATAATTTAATTGTCATGATTTCCTTGTTAATCTGATTAGACTTCTGACAAATTACACGTACGATCAACCAGCTCAAACATTCCCGTGCTGCCCGTGTGTTTCGTTTAACAAGGAAAAAAGGTGCAACAACCCAGGCATTGTTTGTCGTTGCACGGTATTTTTTTTGTTTGCTTAATAAGTGCGAGCAATTTGGCCGACAGCAGGATAAATTCGTCGAACTGGGAGCCGCACAGGTGGTCGCAAACTTTTGTGCCCGCTCAGACACGGTTTGAGTTCACGGAGGTGGGTTTAATAATTCTTTTTGCGGGCCGGGTCTAAGGATTACGACGCAAGCCGCTTAATTATTCATGGCGAACGGGATGCGCGACGATCGGTAGCTTCTCATTAGCCCCTCGGACACGCGGCGCTCGTTTTTTGCCCACGCGAATTTTTTACGACTTGTTACGCTGCTGCCGGCTGCCACCGCTGCGGACCAGAAAATTGACTAATGTTCACCGCCCGATGGACTGCACCGGTTGCGCGCTTTTTATCTATCCTTTTGCTTTTTGCGCCGCGTCGCCTGTGAGAAGCTTCAGTTTATGCTGTTGTGAGTACGATGCTTGATTAAACTCCCACACGCGATGTTCGATACACGTATCAAATATATGAAACGATGTATGAATTAATGTGTGGAATAATTTATGAAACAATCTGTGAGACAGTGTGTACGTAACATGAATCAACCTCGAAGAGTCAACGACTTATAGACAATATTTAATTATTTTTTGTCATAATGTCTACATGTTATTAAATTCTTTACAGATCTTTAAGTCATACATTGTTTCATACATCGCTTTATACATTGCTTCGTACACACCGCATTGTGCTTAAAGGATTATGAAAAGGAGAACGCGATGTCCATCCAATCAGATGTACAAACAGGAATTAACGTTGAGCCTAGTGCAAACAATGCGCGGCCTCGATTGATTGACTTTTTGCTTCCATTCCCGGCGCCCTTCTCGATTGCACCGCGTGGCATCGCGTGTGCACGTCTCATAACTTGCGTGCACGCCCCACGGCACCAGGACCCCCTCTTTGCGGCTTGGCCACCCTTACAGAAACGCGGGTTAGTGCGGCGGAGTGCGATAATCCCAGCCGAGAATGAGATCGCACCCCCCCGTAGATCCTCTCTCCAACAGAAAAGCACTAACTCCCGTCGGTACTCCTTATCGGATTACTTTGCCAGAATCCCGAACGATTGAAACCTTGAACCGTGCTGGACGCGAACAATTCGCCTAGGATATTGAAAATAATGAAATTGGTATTCTGTAGAATACGAATGAGGTGGCTCGGAACGAAAATAGTTGGAACGGATCGTTGCCGGACTTAAATTCGACGAGCGAGTGATTGAAAAGCAATCGGCTTTGCAAAATAAGTAATAAAGTGAACGTAATAAATGATAAAAGAGCGTTTAATGAATGGAGCACATGAGAACAGGTAGGAGACGTTAATTCGCGCTTCAATCAGAAAGTTTATTATCAAATTATTACCGCAGGCGCGCGTATAATATCACGATATAACTCATCTAATTTCGATTGGCCAATAAATCAATTTGTATAATGCGCTTGTCGCAAGGTACGGACGTTAACTACAGGGACAGGTTAATTAGCTATTCATTAAATGAAATTTCTACTCTAACGAGCTTCGCCGTCGGAATCATCGGTCTGCCCCGGTTTATTGTTACTGTCGTCGTTAACCTTTTTACCGATTTTCCGTTACTGTACATGGGATTTTCGTGTCGCGCGCTGAGCCGAAATTTCTGCCAGAAATTACAGGCTACGTCGCGTCGATAATCGGACATCTCGCCGTGTATATGACCCAACGTTTAATTCTCTTATTATAATGTAGTTAGAATTACGACGTGAATTTGGAAAATCTGTTACGCCCATGGAACGAGCTTCGCTCTACGAATTTTACGTAACAATCGCTCCATTGATTCAGCGTAACGATTTCGATTAATTTAATCTATCGAACATGGTAACGTGTCAAACAACAATACGTGTCACGTTTACGATAATAATAATATCAATGATTATTACAAATTCGTTGAATAATTTACTAATGAATCCTAAAGCAATTTAATTGAAATAATTTTTCCAGTGCCTCGAACACAAATACTGAAAAAGTGATTGAAACTTTCTGTTAAAAAATAATCTATTACGCGTTTAGCATAGAAACGTTGGAATCTTGTTGAACGCGAGGGAATTTTCGAACAGGGCTTTAGACAGGGGTGAACGCGGGATGGGGGCACCGATAGAGAATTCGTTCACGCACGTCGACGCAATCAGACAATGGAGCGATTAACTTGCGTCGGCGGGCCCGTTGTTTATCGTGCGGGCATTATTTGCCCGCCAGCAATCGCACGCTTAAATTATTCATCGCGGGACGAACCGCCCGGCGCCGGGGCAGACTTTACATTGCTTTAATCGTTCGCCAATAATTCGACAGCTATTGGAACTTGGAGCCACGCTCTCTCTGTACCGTGCGTGTATCCATACGCGCGCGCGTCCAACGCGGAACAATCCGGGCTGGAGGACGCGGCGCGTGTACCGTCGGGCATAAAGCCGCTTGCCATCGGCTCGACCAACGCGATGGCTTTTCGTCGTGAATTATAGCCTCGCCGTTAGATAGTTCCCGAGGAATTTGAACCATGCCTGCTGTCGCTCAACAAATTGTTCTTCGTTCAATCGGAAGGATAACTTGTTGCTCGTTATATCAGTTTTACGTGGCAGGCAATTTGATTATCATTTTTTGTACGTTCACTGTTTCTTTCTGTATGTATTAAGGAACGACTGTTACGTTTAACCATAAAGGGAAGTATGAGAGTTTCGCGTGACGTAGACAGGCGGCAGTTTTCTGGTTCAGCCGTGAATTCCTCTCTTTTTCTTTCTCCTGTCTACCGCGGCATCGGGGGAAAGTTTCGCGAGCCGCGCGCCAACTGTTCGAAAGTTAAACGAACGACTCCAATTATGCAGCCCACGCCACGATTGCCACGGTCCCGGCGAACGCCGCCGCGCCCGGCTCCCTTTCCCGGCGCTGTTTATTTTACAAATTTATTATTGGCACTATGTTACGAGGAATTGCTAAACTTGGCTCGCCTCCTTCTCTCTTGCTTACCGAATTCGTTCCCAGGCCGCGGTTACCTTTTCTTCTTGGCTAACCGAGTTTCCCTTCCGCGCTCCGGTGTATTTTGTTTAATGAACGTCCGTTTGATGTTCCGTTCCGCGGATATTGAGCTGCAGCTAGGTTTACAGCGCGTTCCTTCAAAAGTATTCTATTTCAAGCTGAACCAATTTTATGAATTAATTAACGTGTATAATTCATGAACTCCTTTTATTATCTTCATATAATTCACTTAAATATGCTTCAATTAATGATTTAAGACAGTGTACAATAAAATTTGATCCGATACGAAAGAAACATGTTGTAGAGTCTCAGAGGGAGATAACGGAATCAATGAGTACTGGAAAACGGGGGATGATAATCATTTATGACCGCGTCGTAAACACGTACTCGACTCGGAACGACTGGCAGTAGTCGTGGAAGACGAGGGGTCCGCGCGAATAAATCGGCAATTCTTCGAGGCAGATTAGGTGCTCGGGGCGTCGGGCGCGGGTTGTTACCCCGGGTCCTTATTGTTGCAAAGGGTCGCGGAGGAGCTAAAAGGTTGCAGCGAGGACACCATTGGTCCGGGACGTGCGCCATTCCGTTACTTTCACCTACGGCGGGGGTGAAAGTGGCCGGAGGACGTCGGAAGGGAGAACGTCGAGGACGCGAAACCCCGGCCGCGCGCTGGAATACATATCTATTCCTGGGGAGCCATCGGAGGGTGTACGGCTCCCCGGGGACGGCGACTCTCAGACTCATCCCGGCGAAGTAACGATCCTCCGCTGCGTTCCCACTTTCTGCGTTCTCTCTCTCTCTCTCTCTCTCTTCGTATTCTGCTCGATCTGGCCCGGTTCCTCGTTACCAACCTCTCGGCCCGGATCTTTAACATCTCACCTTGCACCATCATTTAACGCGTTTCCTTACCGGGCATGTTTATCATCCTCCCATTCCGCTTTACGGTACCACCGAATCCCACCGTCAATTGCGTTTTATCAGGATTTATCGCGCCGGATTACTTTCGCGTTTCGACATCGTTAACTAAGATTGACTGAACGACCGGGGACGCTCGGTCGTAAATCTTAAGACGTATTGTCAAACTCCGATGAGAGATAAGACTATCCAGTACGTCGAATAAACAAAACGATATAGTATAATAAAAGATGGGAAGATATGATTTCCTTCACTTAATTCATTGAGTCAATAAGAAACGTTAAATGCAAGGACTTAATTAAGGAATTCAGGGTTTCTTAAAATTATACTCAATGTTTTATTCAAATAATTAAATGCATACAATTAATTTATTTATTGTCTGGCAGGGAATAAATAGACTGTGATTGAAATTTGATCGCGTGATTAGTGGAACTAGTTACGGTGGATTCGGGATGACATGGGCGTAAGCGGTCGGGATAAGATAGTAGGTACGTAGGTACGAGCGGGACGTGGGGCAAAAAGTGAACGGGGGAATGATACGGTCGAGACAAGGGTAAGAGGATGCAACAAGAACGCAATACTAATTTGTCCGACATCGTGAACAACGCTGGTTAATATGTATGATGTACGAGTGTCGTGTTACGTGCGGTCGATGTCGCGTATCATCTTTATCCGGCATAACGAACACGACTTTCTTGTCCCGCCGGACCGCGGAACAATGGTCTTGAGGTTGTAAAGGGTTGGACTCCAGTTGTTAACGAAGTTCCCCTTCCTCTTGTCCTGTCCCTCTACCTATTCCTGTCCCGCCATTGTGTGGTCAGATTTGATTCTAGGCAAAAACTCAATGACGGTATCCGCAAAAAATTCACGAGATATTTTATGCTGAAATAAAATGATACTTTTCACAATTTCTCCCGCTCCTTTAAGACCTATTAATTGCAATATCTCAATCGTCATAATATAAATTTTCTCTTACAATTAAATTAAAATAATTAAATAAAAACAAGCATAGGAATTTTTTGAATGCGCTTAATGTGTTATTAAATACATTAAAATAATTAATTGCGAAACTCATGAGAAAGGTACTCCTTTTTTGAGATAAAGCGAGTCGGTAAACATTAATCGAATCCTTTAATCAAATTCGCTTTCATCTGGCGATAGGCAGACTGAAATAGAAAGCAAGGTTGCTTATCGATTCAAACGGCTACCCTTAAAACGGGACTCAATTCGCGGACCCGTAGACTCAAAGAAAGAAGAAGGGTCGAGTCAAACGAAACGCGGGATGAAAGGCGGAAATCGATGCGAGACTAACGGGTGGAAGCTACCGGTGGTACGGAAGCTTGCAAGAATTTTTCCCCCTCGCTGTTAACGATCCGAGAAAAAAATTCACTCTGCTTCTTACGTGGCACGAAACGATTTTTAATATACTGGATGAGCCAGTAGAAAGTATTATTTACTACTTCGTTTACTGATTTTATCAAAATTTGAAGTGGAGAAAAGTAAAATTAATTTCTGTCATATTTTAGAATAAAATCATTAAATTAATATTTGATGATCGTCCTGTGTTTTGTATAATGAAATTATTAGTTAAAATAGGAAATAATCAATGGTACGAATTCATAATTATATAAATTCATCAAACTATTAGCTTTTATATCGAATTGTATTAATAATCTGTTAATTACTAATAAAAATGTGGTAAGACAATAAACTTCCATAGATGGGAATTTTATTACAAGTTTATTACGAACTTATCACTCGATTACGAGTTCATCACTTAACCGGAAGATTTGTAAGACATTTTACAAATTACATGATCGTGTTCACACTGAGTTTAATGGTAACTACGCGAATGAAAATGTGCTCCAATAAACCGATCCAATTCCATCGATACTGTGGAATAACGGGGCACGAAATAAGCTCCATAAACAGGAACAGCGTATGTGTATGTATAGGGTATGCATTTCGATGGACGGCATCAATCAGAGAACGATGCACGCGTAGGTCGATCGACAATCATCAAAGTACCCGCTCTTGAAACGGTCCCTGGTAACCAGTTGCAATAAGTTAACACGAACAGGCATCCATCGATGCAATTACCATTAACGCAGGTACTTCGCTCGTGGATGCATTGACATCGTAACTTTGACCGTCTCCCGGCGTCTGGTCTGCGTTTCACCGAGACTTGACCATCCCACCTCTTTAAAAAAACATTCCAGATATTATCGATTAATCGAAAACTGATTAATTTTGCTGCGATGGTAATTGTGTAATTATTCACATAAATATTCAGTCTTTTGAAAAGAAACATTTCATTGATTGTAACATGTATTATTTGTTTAGATTTTGTAATATGATTTATTAATTAGGTACGGTATTATTAATATGTAAAAAAATGAGCGTCGATTCGTTTCGTTTTCACTTTGAATTTTGTTCTGAGGATCTACGAGAGATGTCTGTTCATTAATGAATTGCACTATATGTCAATGTCCGATTTCGGAAAATCCTGGACGCCGTTTGTACCGAGAAAAATGGTGTGATATTAAACGTGGAGTATGGTAATGGCCGTGGCGAGAGAGAGGGCTGGGCCGAAACTGTGGACAGAGAACTGGACACGCGGTCAAATCCAGCCTGGACAAAGGAAACGTCCAAGCCTGGGCGCGGCGCGTTATTCCGTTCAATTTCACCGCCCCGGAAGTTACCCGCGTGCACGGGCCGACAATAACGAGGAACCCAGCCTCCTGTTCTCCCGCGTTTTCGAATTTCTCTGGGATATGGTAAAAGCCCGTCCCGTTACCTTGTGATACCGTAGCCGGAGTCGAGATCTCGGGGGGTATCTCGAAATTCCAGTTCTAAGCCCCGTTTGACATTCAAAATACGATGGACCGTGTAATTACGCCCTTCGATCCCGTCCCCGAGAATAAGTTTCTATCCATTTTCAAATTCTGGCACGAAGTGTTCTCTGGCTCTGAGCAAATTCTGAATTAGGACAAAATCATATCAGTTTGAAAAATGAAATCTGTATGAACGTCTCTTTCATCTTACGCTTTGTACAGTTCACTTCGTGTGATCATCAATATAAAACTTCTATCCTGTTTTTAAACATCTCGTTGTAAACTTAACATAGTCAAGATGCTATGCATACTAGTGTAGATTATTCACCTTGCCTTGGTGTACGGTGTGTATACCAAAACGTCGAGGGTGGATCGCACAATTACCCATTGTCTGATACAGAAATTTATGTGTGGACGGAACTAACGTACGGTCAGCTTCTACGCTGTAGAGATCCACTAAATCCAAGGGCCTGCATCTTAGACTGAACGGATAAGAGATAGAGTGTACTGGGTGGTCAAAACGAAAACGGCAGAAAATGTAAAATTTTATTTATCCTAAATAATTGTTTAAAAATCCTAGAGAAGTTCCCATTTGTCATTCAATCTAAAAATTGAAAACTTATATTCACTTAAAATTTATTGCGATTTATCTGTCAGAAGTTAGAAATATTTGGAATAATATAAAATTTATTTAAACCTGATCTGAATAATTACTAAAGCTCCTCTCTGATTATTAGTTGAGACACCTTGTAGCGAGGATGGATCTTTTGATCCAGAACCGGCAGAAATAAAAGATACAGAAAAGGAGGGCCAGGTCCACGCATACACTTGACTCGTTGTATGCAAAAGAGCCGTGGCTTCTTACTGGGAATGGATCGCGTAAATAATGCAGAGTGAAAAAAAAGGGGTTGCGCCGGCGACCCCGCGTCGTGGATTACGTCGCGCCGCCCGAGTTTTCTTCGTTCTTCACGATCCATTGGCCGCATTCGCGTGAACGGTCGCGCTCCGGAGAATCCTCAAGGATTTCAGGGAAAGTTCTATCGGAAAGCAATATCGGCCCGGTTTAGAGGGGCAACTTAGCGATTCATGGTCACCGCCGATACGTTTTGACAGTTACGACGGGAACTTCCTTCGTTTATAATCTCAACGACTTGCCAAATTCTTATTGCATTATAATATTAAAATTACAACGTATATAAAAATACAATTTACATAATTATACAAATTATCAAAGAAGTATAACATTTTTTTTATACACTGTTAGTGTTTATTATTAATTTTATTAATAATTTTGGATGATCTCGTGAAAGGAGAGCACATTTTTCGTTTCGTCCGAACGCAAATGATGCGTCGACGCGAATTTCGACGTTGAATGGGAAATTATGAAGTCCTAAACTCGAAGCAGTTAACGAGGCGGGAATAAAGGCGAGCATGTAGTTCGGCAAACGACGGTTTAGCGGTAGATACACGCGATAATTCGTCGCTAAGTCTCCGTTGCTTTTGCCGAGGATAACGATCCTCGTACGTACGTACGTACGTACGTACAGTCTAACGGGACACGTAAAACCGGGTTGCCTGTACTGTACGTGTGTGCGTATATCGGTTATAAGCGCTGGTATAAACGTGGCAGAGTGGCAGGTGAACGCGAAACACGAAGTTTCCCCGACTTCAGAAATTTGACGATAGAAGCGCGGGGGAGAGGGCCCGACCGCCGCAATTTCCGCCCCGGTGCAGCGCGGTGCTGCTCAACGAGACAAGAAATTCCTTGATCGCATCGAGATGTGAAATTCATTACGATCGGAGGCGGGGGCGCCTCTCTTCCCCGTCTCCTTAATTAAATCAGCGCCGCGTTCGAGATCGGAATTACTTTCGCCGCGGATTTCGACTCCCAAGGCGAATTCCCGACCGGAAAAAAGTCGAACGTGCGCCGGAACAAAAGCAAGACCGGCTATTGATATTATTAATTGCGACCTAAACGTTGTGGACGAGAATCCAGGGGGATGTTTCTTCTCAGAGTCGTGCGAATGGTCGCGGAACGGTCGATGCCGCGAAATCGGCGCGTACAAACAACGCTTTTTTTTCTAAAGGCAAATGGACACTGTTCCATTTATACGTGGCGGAGGAAAAACTGTTATGGTCGCGGCGTAACGCTGTCCAAACAAGGATCGCCGGCAGGTGCATTAAAACGCGGGCACGCTCCTGGCCAGGGAAGGAGAGGTTGGCCGTTCCCTTATTTACTCGTGCGCCGGGGCTGGCCACTTAGTATTGTGATACGGTCGGGGCAGATAAAAAGCACCGGCCAAAAGGGTAGGCGAACGGTTCAAAGGGCGAAGTTTAAACACGTATGGCGTACGCTCCGAGCCAGCGACAAATGAGTATCACCCATCGCGGCTTCCCGCGAGACAGAGAAACGTGATTCCACAAAATGGTTCTGTCCATTCTTCCCATCTGTGTTTTTATGCATTTCGCAATTTCGTTTATAAATTTCGTGTTTCTCGGACACACAAATTTAAACGCCGTCTCTGGTAAAGTTATTATATCTTGAATTAAATATTTTAAATAGTAATAAAATTAAGAACAGTGATTCGATTTTTATTGTTTGTGACTCTATTTGCATATTTAATTGTATGATTATTCTAACGTAAACTACATTGTATTCCCTTGCTCTAATAAATTACAGTGTAAATTGCGTTGCATTTCGAAAATTAAATTTCTGCAGCTTTTCGAAAAAGTGCGAGTGCTGAAATTGGAATAAGGATCGTATTGGATTTGGAAGTTTTTAACACCCGGAAATGGAGAGAATGAAATTCGCCCTTTAATGCATTAAAGCCGAGTCCATGCATCAACGTTCCATGTCGCGCCTCACGCTAGTGTAGAAGTTGAATTTTTCGTTTCGGACCTCATATGTATGATGCCACCATTAATCCGACGGAGAACATCGAATGGTCGGATGAATTATTCATACCGTGTCCCAGTTCCATTTCGTACGCATGTTAATAAATACCCTTACAATAGGCAAATATCCGACGCCCAAGTCGAATCATCCTTCTGACTCATCGCACATTTTTCACTACGTATTCGACTCACGCAGATATACCAATCGAAATCCTTAACACTTTGTCACCCGTCTGATTCCATTTGGAGCTATCAATCTTCTCAGAAGAAAATTTCTCAAGAACATAGGAAGTATGTATGTATTTATTTGTAATCTAATATACGTATGAATCAATTTTAAATTAATTATCTACAGAAACAATAATAAATAGACACTAGTGCTAATTTCTGTTCTTAATATTCGTTAGAGAATGCATTCTTAAATTAAACTTTTATTTTTGTTTTAAGAAATGGAATTATATTTATTTCAGCAATCTTTCTCATTAAATTTGTAATGTTCTATTATTGCATTTCAATGCAGATTTAATTTTGATGCATACTTGATTCTCCTTTAAATTATTTACTTGCTATTACGTCATCTTCACAAACCTAGAGTCCATACGACGTTCGAATAGAACCTTAGCTATTATTAAAGCAAACCGTGACTGTAGTGTTGACTCGGCAATGCGGTCCAATCCGGGCTAAGTGCGTGGAGATTTATGTAAATTCGGGCGTCAACGCGATCGTTCGATAAATCTCGATAATCTGGCCGGATAGTTCGCGCCTGTTCGGAATACACGGTACTCAGATAAGTCACGTAAACAGTATCGGAAAGCTTTGACTTGACCCGGACTCTAATCCTTATCATCCCGTGGCTACACGAGTCTCAGATCGCTCTTTTCTTTCCAACTTATACAAAATTCCGTCAGCTAATTGAAAATTCCGAGAGTGTGATTTATGCCGGACGCTTTGTCGGCCTCGGACATTAAATCATGTCGCGTTTCGGTTATATGATAATACATACGCAGTAACTATAGGGTGGGTCGACGAGAAACGTTATCGCATAGTCATAATCAATTAATCTTACTATTTTTAATTATAGAATATTTTGAATAGATTTATTGTTTCGTATATAATATACAAAATTAGAATACAACATTCTACAATATAATTTAATATAGAATGTTGAAATGATAATATTCTAACATGTTAAAATGCATAAGATCATGGAATGAGAAATAATTAACTTCGACACACTCGTTTATCGGCTCACTCTATGTATGTCTCTTATCTACTAACTGGAAACCAATTTCGATTTCAGTTTCGAAACACGGCTTTTCGAAAGCGGCCGAGGCTTGCCAGTAATTGATAATACAGCGGCGAGTGATAATTCGGTCGCGTTATTAACCCAGTTTGAAATATAGACGCGGAAATTATATAGCAGCGGCGCATAAATTTACCAACACCAGTTCACCGTGGACAGATAGTAGATTCACGTACCACAGCATGTGGATAGAAATTGTTGCTCAGAATTACGAGTTGTTGATTATAGGAAAACAGTTCCTGTGATTAAAAGCGTTCTATCTATGATTAACAGAATCTCCCTTTCATATCAAATTCTTAGAAGAACTTCAGATTTCCATATTATACATATATTCATGTATTAAGGCACAATAACAGCATTATATTAAATACTTGAAATATAAAATAGTTCCAACTATTTAATCAATATCATACTTGATAAAAAATTCTTTGCTCATTCAAGATTAAGTGAAAATGTACAAGATTTGTTCTTTACGATCTGCACTAATTTTGACATCGTATGTACGAACAGCCGCGCACGTGCAATTACCGCGTGAGCAATAGGGTGCATGCACGGCACGGTGGCGCGGGCACGTAAGTACATACGTAGTGCGTACACATAGAAATGCGGTCGCGTTAATATTAATTGAGAATCGGCGCTCGATGGATCGCATCAATTATGAGCGACGCGCAAGTAACGCGCGGCGAACAATTGAACGGCGGGTCGCGCGCGCGTAAATTCGTTTTCGGCGTCGTGCGCGCGCGTGATAAATAACGCACCGGGTAATTAACGGAGGATGGACCAAACGTTTATCGGTCTGCGCAGACGCCTTTATCGCGACCACCGACGCAACATTACGCGTACAAAGCTCGTTACGGGTATAACGTACGACTCCGTGTTAAGGTGTGTCCGCTCCTATCATTATAATCATAGTATTTTCACATAATTATTATATTATTCTGTATGATAGAAGTAATCGTTTATTTCATGCCTTTGGGACTTGAAAGTGGTGTTACATTTGATGGTATAACTTTTTCCTTTGTCATCACGTGATCTCCATATTATTTTATATATTATTTGTATAAATCACTTTGCTAAGACATTTTTCATGGAAGTGTCGTTGTTACAATTTTACAAAAACAATAGACAATTCGATATAGTTTATGTCGACTGAAAACGCGTTACTAGATCCAATGAAAAACGCAGGAGCAAACGAGGGATTCGCTTTTTAATCCCCGATCGACCGCAGAGCGGAGGAGCTTATGGAAACCATGCGGCCGGGTTTGAAAGCGAAACGGTAGCGCTGCGCTTGTCTCGCGCGAGCATCCACCGGCCATCGATCACGGGTCTCGCACGAAACACGGTGCGGCGCGGCACGAACTGCGTGGCGCGATCGAGCAAAAATTTACGGCGTAACGCGAAAATCGTTTCGCAGTTTGTCAGCCCGTGCCCGGGCCTTCCGTCGGTGCATGGGTTCACGTGGCATAAAATATGAACCGGCGCCCGTATATAAAGAGTCATCGCGAAACGAGAACTTTCAGAGTATTTCAGAGTACATAAGTATGTATAGATAGTATCGTGAATATCATATGTGCAATTCATCTTTGTAGAATTTCAATCAGTTTTTCTTATTAAATCCAAAATTATCGAAATTTAAGAATTTTTATTTTATGTGATTCTTAAAAACCAAGCATGTTGTCAGATACTAACTTTTATTAATAATGTTTACTGTAGAAGAAGTACTAATTGGATTTTATGCATGAAGGGTACATTGTCATTCTTACTTTCGTTGCTCTAACAATAACAGCTGGATTAACATTTCATCGCTTATAGAGAACGCGGATTATGAAGATCGATCGATTTCCACTTATCGCAAAAGCTCACACGCTGACCCACTGCACGCTTTCGTTGCACTCTGTACACCCTCGCACATAATTCTTAGCACACATCGTAAAACATAGAGTTAAACCGTAAGAGTATGAGGAAAGAAACTAGAACTTGTTAATATTTTTATGAATGAGCTTGCGAGCTTCAATATTTAGACTTTGTACATAAAATTGTTTAAGCATTTTCTTTTATTAATTGTAGAATTGCTGTCATTTCATTGTATTTTTTAATAGACAAAGTGTTCGTTAAGAAAACCGTAAGATTTTTGAACGGAGTTGTGCATAGAACTCTTTGGCTATAGCGATGGATCGCAAGAGTTTATGCATTACTCGCTTTCTATGACTCGTTATATGGCGCTGACATAAGTTTCATGAAGAAAAAGTTGCATGAAGTTTGTGATAGTACTACGGTAGTGATCGATCTTTCAACAACTTATCTGTATGCTAATTAACCTTACATGCAACATATACGATCGTGACTTAAAGTTAAATGTGGTCATTCTAAATATTTCAAATTCTGTATTAAATTATGTATGCATTAGCTGCATACAGACATTCCAAACTTTATTTTAAATAAATATACACAATGCTGCAACAGACATTCCAAACTTTATTTTAAACAAAATTTAATTATGTCAAAGTACTAGCAATAAAATTCTGTTTGAAAATATTTATTCTTTTATCTGATTTACAATTTGTTAATTGAAGTTGGACAAATTCTCTTGCTTTTATTATCAAAAATAACGTCACATTTATACTTTTTCTAAAAAAAGAGGATCCATTCTAGCAGCGTTTACTGGTTGATGCTACGTGAAGATATTTCTCGGTGTTCGTATCAAAGGCGAACAACAAATCAAACGGCGGATAGTCGCAATCGTACTCGGTTGACCGTTGACTCCGGATCGATATTCGAAGCACGCCTTACGTAGCCGACACTTACGAGTATAGCGAGGGGTTTCGATACGTTCCCACCGCAAGAAATCTATAATTTCCTCTAAACACCCGCCAGCGGACGGACATCAAACGTTGCCCCGTACATGGGACCAGTCGAAGTTGCCAATGAGCTCTTTCTTCTGGTCAGACCCTTGTGAAATTCTTCACTCTGCCTGTTCGCCAATGATCTGAAAAAGCGAACGCCTTTAGGTGTGCCAATTGAACGAACAATTTTCTTTATTGTAGAAATAGTGGAACTTGATAAAATATTTATTCGATTTCTGTGCAATTTTATTTGATTATATATTTAAATGCTAATATTTAATGAACATTTAAATGGTTATAAAAATTCCTCATTTCGTATATCTGTCGAAATATTCCAAACACATATCATCAATATACCTAGTTAAATACATATGTGAACGAGAAACTATGTACACGGTCTCAAAAAGTTTCGCTTCCCGTTCACGTGTGTTTATAATGCGTTAAACGCTTCTTCGTGGAAGATTAGTCAGTGCGGTTAGTCATGCGTCAAGTTCATGAATAAGTATGTAAGTACAAATTCGAAGACCTGGGTACGAAAGTGTTTCACAGAATTGCCTTCTATGTGAGCTGTTTCTCTAAGTCCTCTGAATCAAACGTACGAGGTTCTCATAGAAAATGACTAACTGTAATCACTACTTGATTAACTTTTCATATATAAATAGAGTACATAAATAAATTGTATCTATTCACGAAATACAGTAAATACATAGATTTGAATTATTCTATGAAGTAAAATAAATCACAAGAAATTTCCTAAAACCCTAATTTGGTCGAACATCATCGGCACTGAGTTTATGTCTGCGTAATTCGGATCGCTTTTGGCTTCCGTGCAAAACACATTCCTGCGAGGATTCCGAATCGTCGAAACGTCCGAGTGAAAGACTGTTTTACGACCTCGTCTGGCGGTATAAAAATCACAGGCGGAGCGCATCTGCGCCGGGGTGGCTCATTAATTCATATATCCCGATGCCATTTTACGAGCCGATTTTACAGGGGACGAACGCGTACGGAATGCGTCTCCATATGAGTTCATGAAGTGATCTTGAACTGTGACAACTGTCGTATTAATATTATCATAATAAAATGACGACGCTTTTTCCTATTAGGAAATCTTATAATCTCGAGTTTTATTGAATGCTCCCTTGTCTCTCTAATCATTTAAAAGAGATTCAACATCTTTTTGATTGTTTATTACATTTTTTATTGAAAATTAATGTTTATGGCCATAATACAAATATTGCTCGACTAAAACTAAAGCCACTTCCGTCAGATAATCACCAAAGTGCAATTGACAGAAAATAACGAAAAGAAAATAATTGTATACACTTTTCCACAAAAAATTTCAATGCTACTTTTTGACCAGAACGTGTTTGGTCAGCGGCCACTTAGCTTAATGCTTTTTCGCATGGTCCTAATTCAGAAAGTTTCTTGTCGCGCTCACCGGCTCCTTTTGAACCGAGGGAACCGGTTCTCCAGGGGCGTGCAGCGTCATGCGTCAGTCGGGGAACAAGTGCGTGCGTGAGTGCACGCGTGCGCGGACGCGACGTCCTTCCGAAGGCGCGTAAGTCGGACCCGGGGATAATTGGCCGCCCCTGGTCATCGATTTGTATGTACCACCTGCTCCTCTCCCGCATTGCTCGCCCGTCGAACGTTACGCCGCGCTGGTATTTACTCCTGATCTCGTTAAATGGTACCTAGCAGAAGGTGCCATGCTGGTTCCCGTGAGAAAACTCCGAGAACGAGACCCGGAACGCGTTCCACCTGACGATTGCCGATGTTTGTTCTATAAAATGCTTCCTGTTAAAGAAAGACCAGAAATATCAGAAACATATTAATTTGAGAATGATTATTAGTACTCTTTAGCTGTTAAAAATGTTGAGTTACAGTGGCAGATTGTATCAAATTAATTTTTTAATATTTAGAAGAGATGTGTAACTTTATTTGTGATATAGTCAATTATATTATTTAATGGAATATTTTATTATTACAGTTTTTGTATAAATTTAGAGTTTATAAAATTGTTCGACC
>NW_017179735.1:197270-214486 GCF_001652005.2 Ceratina calcarata
TGCTTGAATGCTTTGTCATTATTTTTATACAAGAGTATATACGATTATTTTATACAAATAGATATACTATTATTATTTTGATGTTCTATATTCGATATCATCATATTTGATAGACGGAATGCACAGAGAGGATTGGAAATCGATACGTGGTATACCCGAGGAAAATCGATACCGTACCTACCGTGTCGCGTCTCATTCTACGATGTTTCATAGGTCTGCGCCCCGGAGCGGCATTAGATAATCAGGTGATAGCGATATATATCGTTATCGACTGGTCAACGTTATTTCGTGAGGCTGTGAGAAACGGCGGCCAGGCATGTAGCGCAATGCGCGTCGTCGTTCGCGCGACGAAGGACCATCGCGACACCATTTCCCATTTCGCGAAGTGGTCCTGGCAATAATAATCCGCCCGCCGTACTGTGTTTCCACTCCTGGTACAAATAGTACACGCTTCAACTTAGACAAGTTTATGATTACACGAAGCTCGTGCGCATCCCAACTAGCCAATGAGAATCAAGAACCGAATGAAATTCGCTTAGAATTTCTTAGCAATTTTTGCCAATATTAAAAATTCCTAACTGTATTCAATAAATAACAGACGTTTTTTTCTTTAGAAATTGTTGGGTGTATAGGATGTTGTGAAAATTCTTGATTCAGTCTAGAATATCTACAGAATTAATTGACGAGCATTGGTGGTGGTAATTTTATTTTAAGCCTGGCTGGAATTAAATTTGATATGAATGTGTAATATTTCATGCCAATTAACTCACTGTCACTATAGTTTAATTTTAAATTAAGATGAAGACGATAATAATACGAAGGTAACGCTTTACAAAAATTTTAGACCAACTTTTTTTAGTTGAATAAGTTTTGGAAAGTGGATAAATTAGTTTAATGCGTTTAGCGCGGCGTTGAAATCGCAGATAGCGGGGATCGCAGCGTATAGCCGTGGCTCGTATATCAGCGAAAAACGGGAAAGTTTTCTGTTGTCGGAGAAAAATTTTTTCGCCGTGCCCGGCTGCAATTTATTTGATGGCACGGAACTGTCGTAGTTTCATAACATTGAAAAATCACGTATACGTATTTACTACGTACGCTAAAATATATGTACACGTATATTGAAATATTTTTAACCGAAGGGAGCCACGGTAGTGCGGATGACCACCTCCGATGGCCTGTCGATAGCCCATATTTTATTAACGCGATTAATTGACCATCGCCGGGAAGAAACGTTGCATTAATTTTTTTTTAACAGGTGGTGAATTTTTAATAGATGACCGAATTATGTATGAAATATTGCGAGAGCCGATTCAATCTTTTATTTTTAAACAGAAATAAAACTACGAACGTTACCCGTGAGTTATTTAATATCCACGGCGAACGATTCTAGGGCGATATCGTTCGTTCTTGATAAATTTCTTTCGCCGAGCAATTTGTTCCGCGCGAAATGGTATTGTCCTCCGTTAATGGAATTATAGAATCTCGCGTGTAGGCGCGCGTAGTTGCGGTATCATGGGAACGATGATGGAATTATGTGGGTTAACACAATCCACGTTCCACGCAGGTTAGGAAGAAATTTCCAAGCTTTCACGCACGTGCGCGCATAAACGGTCTGGATATACGATCGCGGCCGCGGGAGTCTCTACGGTGGCCACAATATTCCCCCATGGTAACTCGATAATGTATTATGGATACACGTGAAATTCGACGAGAATCTCGGCCTCTTCGCGTGCGTGAACACACACACATCACAGATGATGCGCGTGTATGTGTCTACCCGGAAAGTACAAAGTGTTTGGTCGGCCAGTATTCGCATCCGCGTGGAAGAGATCGTTTCACGCCTCGTCTATACGCGGTCTTCCCACGGCCATCGCACAGCGACGCTTTCCAACCCCAGCTTTGTTCGTTTCTCCTCCTGTTCGATTCAAATTAAACGAATCCACTTTCGCGCTATTACCGGCGCCAAATGCGTTCCTGACCATCGCCGTTCGATTCGATTCCCTAGAAGTCGTTTCGTACCGTTTAAACTGCCCTGAATTGTTGCCACTGTTTTCGAAATGGCCTCGCTCCTACGCGTGCTCGCCCGAACACTTACTAAATCCAATGCGCAGTATATATCGCATTAACTCGGATGATCTAATCCACTGCGACGATCAAGACTTATAACAATTCACGTCGCAGAACCTAAATTATAGATTAAAATTATTCACCGAGCTATGCGACTTCGCTGCTTTTCTATAAACAAAATTAGGTCTCAGGTTCTTTCGGAAAGTGAAGTAACGATATGCAAATTGGAGGAGGGTGAACCGGGGAAAAAAACAGAAGACGCCGGACACTATCGAACCGGATGACTCGATTAGCAACCGGGTTAATAGTCGATGCCCGCGCTAATAGATTACGTTCCATTAACGTAACGCGCGTCTAAATCTAGTTACAAACGATCCCGTCCGATGCCATTCCATGATCATTCCCCGACTTCCCCTTTTACGAGCGGCGAAGGTCGCCGTGGGATGAAAAAAATTTATTTGAAAACTCGGTTTTCGGGTGAGCGGCGATCGAGGGGGGAGGGGGAGGAGGCATGGGGGGTCCCGGTCACAAACTCGGTGCATTACACGCAGACCATAATTAAATGTCGAGCAACTCGTCACTGATGGGCACGCCTAATTTCATTTGCTCCCGGTAACTTCATTAATAATTTACGTCCCTTTCAGCTCCCGGCCGGCGCCTATTCGCCGCGGTAATTGTAGTTCAAAAGATTTTTCACCGTCGTTCGATAATGCACGACTAGCCCAGGGACTTAGCATCTGTTCCACCGGCGAGAGAAGGAAAAGGAAAAAAAAAAAGGAATCAATGACCTTAACAGACGTCGTCGTCGTCG
This sequence comes from Ceratina calcarata, assembly GCF_001652005.2. NCBI lineage: Eukaryota > Metazoa > Arthropoda > Insecta > Hymenoptera > Apidae > Ceratina > Ceratina calcarata. The sequence goes on from NW_017179735.1 coordinate 200,149, forward strand.
TCGTCGTTGTTCGATTAAGCGGAGTAACAAATCTCCCTCGGCTCTTTTCCTCCCTCGTACGTGCCGGGATCGATCCGTGGAACAGCAGCTAAAGATAGCGACGCGCGGAAAGAAAAGCCTGGACTCGGAGCGGGTAGCCCGGTTTATCGATATCTCGATAACACGGCTCGTTGCTGCAGCGCGGACGCTGGCGAAGCCAAAGGTCAAAGGCGGCCAGCATCGATCATAGTTTTCGCGCGATTTACCCTGAACCGAAGCGCTCGGTTCGCGTCACTACGTCGCTTTCTACATTTTTTTTTCTCTTTTTTCCTTTCCTTGAACATCCAGTGTATGGTCTTTAACGCGGCTTGGTCAAAAACCGGTTTTCCTGCTCGCTCGTCACCTAACAACATCTGCTCCGCTTTGGCCTTGCCCCGGCGATGACGACTCGCGGTCACCCGTGAGATCGATTAGCCTCCTCCTCTCGCCGGGGATTTAAACCCGTCGCCTCGCTTCTTCACGCTCCTACCCGCTCGATTTTCGCGACAAAAAAGACGGTAGAAATCTTCGTGAGAGTCTCTATGCTGCGGGAATCGTCTTTTCGACGTAGAAGAAACACGGCTAGGTCATATAGCATATGTCAAATCCGACGTGAACCGAAAAACCTGATCCCTTATCTATATAATAAAATGTTCATTTCAATTCATGTTGAACTTGTAATAAAAGATTAATCATTTTATCATATAAATGGGATCATAAAAGAAGAATCGATATAATACAGGAAAACCAGTATAATTGTTATTAATTAATATCATTGGTTTGATCAATAATTTTTAAATTGAAATACAGGTTACGAGGTTTATTTCTTGAGTTTATATCGCTTGGAATACGTACGTACCGAGGAATAATATTTTTCGGTTGGGAGCGTTATCCCAAGGGTTGCGCGCGTCCGGAAGTCTCGCGTTTCCCTCGTGTTTGTCCAAGTGTGCGTGACGTTAGGATTGTTTTGCCATCTTCCCGGTGAAACCCTCCAGGCCTTAATGCAGCCGCGTGTTCCTGTGTCTTTGGTAAATGGACACCACCGCTCTAGTATTCTCTTATGATGCCACCCGATGGCATGCATCGTCCCCTCGGATTCCCCCTCGCCGCAACAAAGTGTCAGTTACGTTCATTGAACGCCGCGCGAACGGACTGAATTCTGTGCTGCATGCCGGGGATATCACAAAAGTAATTAGGATAGGGAACGTATACTAAAGAATGTTAAATGAAAAATAAAATAATTCCGTAAGTACAAGCGATTTTCTATCCAGCAATAATACAGAATAAACACACTGGCGATAACAGGGTGTCGTATTAATATTAATTCAACGTGGAATAAATCAATCATTTTTATTTACATTCTGATTGATTTCTTTCATTTATTAAACAATTGTATCTATATTCCATTTGTGTATTAATCAAACACCTGGTGTAATCAAATTTCATAAAATTCAATAACCCATCAGGGAACGCTTTTGTTCCATCCAAACATAATACGTCGTACACATTGTTGTTTTTACGAATAAAATTCATAGCTGTATATCTGACAAAAGGAAGATCAAATTTCCTATTTAAAAATTTTAATTCCTATTAAAAAAGGGGCAACGCCTTGATCGCTATCCGAATTGACGTAATCAGTAAACCTGGAGGGTCGACACCCCTCCCTCATCCTTTGCTTAATTGGCTTAATATGTTCGCGATGTAATATTAAAACCCGTGTTTACAGAAACAATTTCGAACAATTGTTACAGGGAAGGGACGGCTCTATCCGGCCTATAGTTTAAGCGGCAGCGAGGGTGAGGAAAATTCGCCTAGCCTGCGAGGCCACCCGCCTCCCGCCTATCCTCAAAACAATCATCAGACCACGCAATCGCACCTGAATCACTACAACGCTAGTCAGCATAAACAACGTGCCTATCAACAGCAGCAGCAGCAGCAGCAGCAACAGCAGCATCCCCTGTATCATATGCCCAACAGTGGCGCCGGCCTCAGCGACACACCAACCTCGGGCAACGCTTCCGACGAAACCCTCACCGACAGTGATCTGATCACTGTTGCCCGCGACTCTGCTCTGCTCGTTCATAACGGTGAGTAACAGCATTATCTTATTACCAGACTGGCACGTGAAACATCAGTTCCTTTTTTAAATTTCAATCGTGGAAAATCGTGTCTTCTATCTTGTCTCGTTACAAATCAAAGGAAGCAGAGTATAATTTATAAAAGGGAATTGATTCAAAATTCGTCGAGCATGTTTTACGAATGTATTACGAATGGGCAAGGTGAATCATAAGAGGCATGGAATATGAAATCGATAATGTCGACTAATAAAGGAGCAGAGGTTCTTGGCTGATAATCGCGGCCGGGTATAGAGGAACGAGAAACGTAGCCGGTCATTCGCAATAACGTGGAATCGTGTCCCTACATTACTCAAACATGATGGATGACCGTTGCCGCGATGAGGTGTGAGGACACACACGGGGGTTTGTCGTAGACGGAGGTTATCGGCACGCCGGCTTGTCAGGGATGACGTATCGCTCCGTGGGTATACGGGAGGGTTGGTTAGTTTCTGGGCCCGTCTATTCCAACCGGGGCGTCAGCCTCGCCTGGCCGGGTAGCCGGGCATAACACCTGGAAACCGAGCCACCCTACCCCGAGGACAAGTCTTCCTACGGGCGGTTGCGCTTGAAGGGTATTTATCACGCCGCTGATACGTTGACGCGAGAGACGAGTCAATCGGGCCATTTAGCGAGAAACTCGCCCCGACAACTTCGTACGAGCCGTGTTTACTTACAGAGGGAAATAAGAAACTCGGGTCCATCGTGAGTGGAGTTCTTTTAACGAAGATTGATAGCGGGACAATTTCTTTGATAAGATTTTTCCTCGACCGAGCCGCCAGATTTTCGTACCAAACATGATAGAGCTTAATCCCGATCAATTTCTGAATTCACTCTACGAGTGCCGATACATGATAATTTAAAAATCAATGATATCAATAGTTGAAAGAAATTAAATCAATGATATTAATAATTAAAAGAAAGAAATTCAGTAAGCATAAATTGCGACATGAACAGAAATTGGGATATTTATTACGTATTCATAATTGAACCACGTGAACTGAAACGGCAATCAGCAATGCTCCTTAGGAACGATACGCATTATTTCTTTAAACGTTGAACGATTCATAAACGACGTAAGTAGAGTGAAAATGATACTTAAATGGAATTCGAAACATCTACTCGGCGTTTCAAGAAATTACACGTCTGGTGAAATCTAGTCTCGGTCTGAAATCTATTAAACCGAGACATCTTGTTCCTGTTTACGTCTACCGGGCGGGGGAGTGCGCGAGACGGTGGGGGGGGGCATCAAGGAGAGGCAGGATATTAGCGTGGATGCACGTTAATGGCTCGTATTGCAAGCAAAGCGTTTAACCGTGATCGTTTATTTCAAAGATACCATCTTCGTTCCGGTTACCACCGAACGAAAGGAGACATAACGTTACGGTGATATATCCTCGTGAAATCTTTTCCGCGAGATGAGCATCTAAATGGAAATGTTCTCCGCGTCGCGTCGCCGACGTCGCGGCAGAATGGATCGCGGACTAAAATGACGCCAGTCGGCGAGCAACGCGTAGGTAAGCACTTCTTCCTCGATCCAGCGGAGAGTACGAGGAAAAAGAAAGAGGCGAGAGAAATGTGCTTCGAATCTCCCCTTTTATTGACCGTAATGGGAAACAGCCGAGTTCATAATAGACGCTCCGCGCCGCGTAGGTTCTCGATACTCCATTAACATTTCAGCTGAATCACAGTGACTCGCTCGCAGCCTCTCGCGACCGCGGCAAGCACGGCGATGGGAAATAAAGGGCGCCCGCGAATTTTCGTTCCGCGCGCCTTCCACCGTGACGACGCGCGCGTGTCCATCCATCAAAACCGTGGCGCGACTTCCTTCTCGCGCGGGATAAGTAATTTCCCAGAGCACCCGGGACACATTGTGCGCGCATAAATCGGCAATTACTGGCTGCGTCGGATTAGCATGACAGTGGAAACCGTCCCGTCATCCGTTGCCCGAAGGGGCGCGCGTTGCAGTGTCCGCGCCATGTGTATCGAACTGCCAACGTCTCCGATCATCCCCTCGGAAACCGTGACTTCTTACCCTGACAGATGATCGTCCTATGTTATTAAAGATCGTCATTTCACTTCTTACTGTTAGGTGCACCAGGGCGCAAAGGGCATTCTGTCACTCGTGTGAATTTGTCGCCCTCGCTTCGCTTGGGCGAAATTCACACTCGTGCCGGTGCTAGAATGCCCTATTTTGCGCCCTAGGTACACAATGTACTATTTTATAATCATGGAATAGCAAACTGAACAATGTTATATTTATATTTCTATCATACAACGATAAATGTACAAAATAATTTCTGTGCAATTGGTAATTAAGACTTAAGACAAAGGACTGAATCCCACGATTCTCAGCATCTTGATTCCACGTTCGACTGTATCTATTTATCCATAAATCCACAAGCCTGGAGGATCCCACCGCGTGCTTACTTACCAATGTTAATACAGACTAGTCTACTACGGCACCACGGTGGCAAGTAATGCTGCCAGCGAGCGACTGTTACGTAAATTACTGCTTGTTCCGTTATTGTAAGGTATGTAATTACTACACCCACTATCATCGGCGTATGTATAATTACTACACGCCGCTATCATCAATGGGTATCTAATTTCTACGCGTAACCCTCGCGCCGATGGGTGTGAAATTACTAGATGCACAACCGGGACCCCCAACCTGGTGTCCCCCTCAACCCCCCTCCGTCCCCGTAGACTAATACGCTCATGCCGAATTGAGTTAAATACAGTTGTTGCGCTCAAACGCGTTCTGCGGATTTAAATCATCTTTTGATCTGATATATAACGTGACGACGTCATAAATGAGAATCAATAAGGACTACCCCTTGTATAATGAAATTAATGTATGTGCATAAATGTTGCTCAGAATTAATAGACAATCTCATCACAATGCCAGCGAGACGAGTCAACAGATTCGTAATCATCTTCCCTAATGCACGTCCTAATCACTCTCTCAGATTCTCCGTGAAGAAAGAAACTCGTGTATGCTTTGCCCGCTGCATTATTCATAAAATATCTTCGAGTTATAAATTATGCAACACCGGGTAACTAGGAGGATCGGGACACGGATTCAGGCGCGGATAATTTGCCGGTGGGAAATAAATTCGAGCCTCCGTCATCGTCAAGGGTTAATCATCGTCGGCGTCGCGTGCCGCGGAGTCGCCGAACGAATTAGGATTTTCGTCGGGTGCGTATAGTCTGCAGGCGTGACGAATTCCTCGCCCTTCCCGCCGTGGCCGACGCTAATGAGACGGAAGTAATCCCCCTCCCACCCCGTCCGCGGCCCTGTTCGGGTATTCATTCGTTGAAAGCTCTCCGGGGTCGGTCATGGTCCCGGCTGCGCGGCAATGGATTCTCCCCGCGAAATTCCGGTCGCGCGCTCTCTAATCCACGTCGTTTCCGACCTTCGACTCGCTCCACGCCGAGGAATACCGCGCTTTATCACGGAACACGCTCGCTCGCTCGCTCGCTCGCGCGCGCCCGCTCAGACCGCCCTCTTTACGAATTATCGTCTAGCAGATAATTAATCTCTCCTTCCCGGTTATATATCTTTCTTCTCTTTGAACATTAATTCCGGAAGCTTCTTCTTCTTCTTCTTCGTCTAATCTATTGCTACGTACTCTTGTACGGGTGAACGATTATCTCGTCTCTCTGGGAGGTTTCTAAAATTGTTTCGATTGATTTCATGGTGCGATACTACTGGCAGAAAACAGATTTAAGAATAGATAAACAGAATCGAATTTTATTAGAATTATAATAAAAATCTATTTACACTTTTATTTACTCATTTCGAAGCGCTCTGTTTCTTGCCACGTTTTCTTAAATGAAAAATTTGTATGTTCTCGTATCGAGTGAAGACTACCATTCATTTTCCAGTGGGAAAAGAACAGACAAACTGGTACCGTTCCATGCCCCGTCTAACATTCCACGTTTCAACCACCTTACCGCCCTGCGCCACCCCTTCGGCTGCCTTGAATTCCACGAGTACACGGCGCCACGAGCCACGAACTTCTCTTTTCTAGGGCCGCCATTATACGTTACATACCAGTCGCTCACATATCGGCGACTATTAGTGAATAGTTTGTGTCAAAACTTGGCGCAACTCGTTTGAGAAAAACGGCGGCAGCTATTGGCACGCGGGTTTCCGGGTATTAAAAATACCCCGCAGTTTCTGTCGCTAATTGCCCGGCTGTCACGCGAGCCCGAAGTTAATGACAAAAATTTACTGTCCAAGTATTGATATATTGTCGGAATAGAAATGAATATTAGTTAGGATCCTGCGACGCTTCTAATGACATCTATAACATTATTTCTTTTTCATTTTATTATAAGTCGTTTGTTAGTCTGTAGAGTTTCTCGCAGGAACAGAATAGTTGTTCCACTTTGAAATTTTTAATTGCAACCGATTGCAAAGCAGATTTATCAAGTAACGGTGGAGGTTATAAAGATTTCAGGTAACAGGTCGCGTATCGTACAGGTTTAAGAGTTTTACTATTTCATATATTACTTACTTGGCCACGTCGAAGCTCACGTAAAATGCGGTAACTCGTAAAAACCCTGTCGGTTAGAGCCGGGTCGCCGTTGACCGTCATGAATCACGAGGCGCTATCAAACTTGTACACGTAATCCGTTTCACGATTTCCGACGGCGTACACTTCGTCAGTCTTCGGTAAATCAAAAAGGTTTAACAGTTCCTCTTAAATTGAAAACCAGAATTGAAAGCGACGGAATAAATAAAATTAAGTGTATGTAAAATGTTTCGCTCAGTTGTCTAAAAAATAGTACAATTTATTTGTTGCTCGTTTCAATAATAATTATAACATTAACTGAGCACGTTATAAATACTATCATAAATGATTTCGCAACAGGGATATACTGTTTCTTTTCAACTACACTCAATACCCTTAACGATATTTAAACATCTTCCAGACCTAAGGAGTTGCCATGATCTGCGTTTCACAGGAGAGAAAAAAGACCTTTGTTGTTCTCGGTGTTAAAAGAGCGGACCAACGATATCGAATTTCGTCTTTGCCACTCAAAATTAACGAGCACCCCAACCCTTTGTGAATCTTCGTAACAATCGGCGCTGTGTTTCAACGAGTTAGTGAGTTAGTCGCTGATAGGTGCCACCCGCCTTTGTTAACAATCCGTTTGATCCATTGTAGACACCTTTACGCTGTTCTGAACAATTTTTTCAAGTCGAACACTGTTACCTTAAAAGATCTGTTAACGAAGGTGCTCGCAAGACATTATTTGACACGGCTGGACTCGTATAACCGACAATAAGAAAGTAATCGTATTTATGTTAGAGTCTCGCTTTTAACTCGTACGGTTATGAAAGAGACGATTAAATGAAATAAATAAAAAAAAATTGTCGGCACGTGAGGAGTAAAAAAGGGGGGGCGAAGATCTTCGGCAATCCAATAACTCAATCTCCTCCAAACGAAACTGCTTCACGAAGCATTACTCCTGAGAAACGCGTTCCCCTCCGAGCAGAGAAAGCGTCTCAATTCTCCCTGGGAGATAACCGCGTTCGACCCTCCTCCGCGAACAATCTTCGACCCGAACCCTTCGAGTGGTGAACAAAAATCAATATATTATTCGCGGTCTCATTTCCGCGTGCCGGCTGCTTAACGCCTCCCTCCCCCGCGACGTCCTGGCGGCCGCGTTACGTTTTTCGTCTGCCGTTCTGTTTCGCGCCCAATTTGCGGCCCATCATCGCTGCGGAAGAAGCAATTTCTAACTTAAATGAAACTCCCTCTCGGCACTGCACGATCGACAGGGTACACACCGTGGCATCATCGGGGCTTCGCCGAGGGACGTCACGGAAGTTCTCCTCCGGAGAAATCGTGCCTACACGCGACGCGCCTCCTTGTTCGAAATTCCGTGGCCGACCCGAAACTTTCACTCCTGCACGCAATTTAATCCTCTGGCCAACCTCGATTCCTTCAAAGCGTCAATCCAATTTCGCTTTTTCAAATAATATTACAATTAAATGTGCTCACGATTTTATGGCTAATCTGTTGATTTTTATATGAAATCAATTGAAGAAATGAAATAATTCAATTTTTATTTTGATATGCAGTATTTATATAAATGCATAATTTATATTATTGCAACGTGGAGGACGAGTCGAAGTTAAACTTACTTTTGGAAACATGCGCTATATCTTTAACTAATTCCTTTGTTATTTATCTACACGAAGATATATTTATTCCTTTGGAATGTATTTTTGAATAATCGATTAATCGGTAAGACTTCATGGTAGATTCGTGACGTTTGACATGGAGTCGTATTAGATGCGGCTATTAAAGACGCGGCCATTTCGGACGCGGCTATTTCGTTCGACAGCGATTAAATTATCCACATTCGACGATAGATAAACCGAATCGTACGAGGGCAATAGGATTATCCCGATACACGGATTAGCCTACTTTCCACTGGATGTGGATGTTGAGTATAAGTTGAGAGCACCGCCTTCGAACCGCTTACAAACTACTTGTTATATTCCTGTCAAGATCATGACGCAAACTTAGATTATCCTGAAACTACATACAACTCGTTACGCTCTCGGTGACACTATCACGCTCGCTACCAAACTGATATTCTCACATTTTCGGCCATCTTCGATGGATGGCCCTCTATAGATTTCATCCAGTTTCATCACTGAACGATGATCATTCAAAAAATTGATTATTAATTAAGATTCATTCATTTCTTTTCATAAAATCTATACTACATGAATTACAATTTGTACTCTGTGTCCAGTAATATAATTAATAACAGCATTTAATAAGCGTAATAGAATAAATTGTAACAGGCATTATTATTTCGCTTATGTACAATTGAGAGATAATTAATTTTGTTCATAATTCTTCGTTTAAATTCTGTCTAAATATTCCTTAGCTCTTCCTCGATTCCAAAGCAAATGTCGTGGAAGGCGTATTTACCCAGAGAGCACGTGGCATTCCAGCCTCGTGTTATTCTGTTGGTTCCTTTCTCTGTCGCCGATATGAATGGATATACTAGTTCCCAGTAATAAAATGGAGCTGCCAAAGAAGGCTGGCGCCCTGTACCAATCTAACCCTTGCCTATCGGCTGGATCCAAGTTCGCAAGATTGCTTAGCAGCCTCCTCTCTCTTGATATGGCCGAAGTGGGAACGCGCGGAACTTCGATAATCTTCTCTCTCGGAGCCGGTGCCGGGACCCAAGTTTGGCAATCAATGCGAAGTAACAGTTTAATTAAATACGGGTAACCCTTCGTCGACTCGGCGCTTTACTCGAAGACAGAGTAATCTTGGCCCCGCGCACCGTCCTGTCGCATCCTCCAGATCCGACAATTTTCGATAGACATCTCGCAGATCCTTTACCTACACTGTCTTCCTTTATTCGCTCTGTACAATCCTTGTCATTCGTTATTCCTACGATTAGACAACGAAATACATGTTCACATGTGTAAATATTTGTTCATATAAAATATTTATGTCAAAGCTGTTAAAAAATGCAAGAGTCGAATCGTTCATATCTCTGTAATAATCATGATTACATAAAAAATCGATGCTCGAAATTACGATTATTAGTTAAATTTGGAGAGGATCACTGAAAGTGTGTTGAAATTTCTTGTAACTATTGAAATTTCTCAACCACCCTGTACTTGACCATCGAGCTACTTTCAGTTGCACACGGAGTAGTCAAACCTTTGAAAACAGTTTATCACGTGTAACGAGAATAGTTGGCGGCTAGTTCCTGATAGCTGATTACTGCCTATGTACTCAAAGAAGAATCATGGACGCGTAGCACGATGTAGTCGACTAACTTCGCAAAGCCGCGCTTCAGACGCAGGGTACACTTGGCTCGGTGAAAGAGATGAAGAGCTTTTATCATGCACTAAATACATAGGAAGCTTCTAGTAAAGGCAATATTTTATTTACTCTTAATTAGAATATTGCTTCGCTTTATTTATAGAATGTAATTTATTTACATATGTGACAGTGACATATGGCACATTTACGTTAACTGTATAAAAATTCTATTCTTTCTCATTATTAATGTAAGCACGTCTAAGGAGAGGCGAATGGAATGTCCGGGGTAATTCACGACGAAATAATGCTCGAAGCTAAGCATGTAATGCCAGGCAAAAAGCGAACTGCGTTGTCTTTTATTATGGGGTCAGCGTAGCAATAAGAGCAGCCAAGCGAGTGCTCGTCTTCCACTTTTATTCACATCTTCGTGGTCGACCTATATCGTGGAACGTGTGCACATTATGGAGTGTGAGGTAATTTCAATGCTGTGAATTTGTTGAATTTAAAATTGAACAAAGTTAAAATTTTGTCCTGCTTGGCTATGATTCGCTTGTGATTTCAATTGTGAAATGGGACGAAATTGACAACTATCAAGGTACGATTGGCCTTTGGTAGAAACGAGTCGCGATAACATATCAGAATCGTGGGTGTTACGGTCGAGTAAGCAGCGACGGCTGCTTCTTTGTAACATTCCTCCGTTTCCCTGCCCTGTTTTCTTGGCTCGGACACGGTCAACTGGCAGTGTCGCAAGTAACTTGTCGACCATCCCCCAAGGGACAGGTTCCCCGTGCCGTTTCTTACGGCTGATTTCGATTTTCGATGAAACTCGAACCGTTTCCGACCCCGAGCTTCGCCCTTTTCAGTTTGCCACGGTACCTTCTTTGCTTGTTTACGAATTACCAGTCCTCATTTCCATTCGTGTGTACTCGAAACTTCATTTTCAACGCTGGAGGAACTCACGACTTTTGCTATGTATATCAGTGAGAGTGGACCAGGGGTCGTTGTCCTCTGCTTCACGTTTTCCGAATTAAATATTGATGACTGGAATTTATTTTATACTGTAACTAAACGAATCTTGGAGTACTGAAATTTTATGGTTGTAATTCAATTGATTTACCAAAACCTGCAGACATAATTCTACGCCTTTCTCTGTTGTCAAATAATTAATTGTAAATAATTAATTTCAAATGAAAATTGGAACAAGCAATTTAGAGCAGAAAAAACCGAATCAGTTTTAATACCGTGCTAAGTGGGAAATGATGTTCTTTTCCTCGTCAATACTCGAGATCTCTATTCTGAGGCTTTCGCTACGTTATCACACTCAAGCTCGAGCCATGCATTATTCAGAGACAGAGTAGATAGACGAGAAAGAAAGCGTCATGGCGGGGAAGAAGGGGAGTACGAGGTAAGAGGGAGTCTATTAGTATGGAACCAAATTACTTTCTCTATCTGTGATAACATCATTCGTAGAATTTGCCATTCTGTGATATTTTCATTTATAAGACGCCTAAGTGGTCGCCTTTTAACAAATGTGATACGTATTTCAATTAGTTTAATCAATTAGAAGGTTGTAATAAATTATTGAATAAATCTTGTAATCACGAGCATAGAATAAGTTATACATATAACAAAGCACGTAATAAGAATTACTTCTTATATTGATTTAAAAAGGTGATTAGATACCATGCCATATATCTTGAACTTTAGTATGTGAATTTTTTGTACGAACGAGGTTGTGTGTCTCGTTATCGACGGGCGGAGAAGTAAAAACAATCCAGCGGAGAGACAATCAGTCGTTGTTGCTTTGAAAACACGGTCAGGTATTTCTCTTCTTCCCCCGGACGAAATAGAGCAAACAGAACTATCGTCTCCCGGTGCAGTGGCACGGCCCCCGCGACTTACCCGGCCACCGACGACGCTTGAATGTACAATCGGAGTCACGAGTTCGAGAAATTTAATCGTTGATCGGGGGCCGATTCCCCACCGCATTGCGGGAAAATCGGTCGACCGGAAAAAGGACGTGTCTAATACAGAACGTGGCCCGATCCTCCGGAATCGTTTAAGGAAGTGCAAGATTTACGTTGGAACAATTTTTAGTATCAAGTTCGAAATTGTAGAATTGATAAAAGAAAAAAGGACATTCGGTGCTCCCAATTTATTTTATATAACGGGATCTTGTAAATGTCGGAATTATTATAAAACTAGGAATTTCTGTGGATAGAAATAGGAAGCTGTAACCTTTTCTCTAAAAACGATTTTGATTCGAGCAATTCTGAAGCGAATTTCCCGACAGAATCCAGCGGATGTTTAAGGCGCCGCAGAACACAGTTGGAAAGAACGGATTTGCCGAGAGTAAGAGGAAATCGGCGAGAGAGATACACACACGTGTCGGAATGTAATTTGTTGTCTGCAAAAGACAATCGAAGAATTGGTCCTGACGGAGGGACATCGATTCAGCCAGGGGGGATCCAGCCTGGGATACTCACGGAGCCAGTCAGCCAGGAGGAGAGCGCCGAGGATCTTTTCCTAGCTCGCAGTACTCGGGAAACAATTTCAATCGTTTCAAATGTAGCTTTGATGTTTTCCAAGGATACCTACGCATTCCTCTGACCCTGCGGACCGCGCGATTCGCTCCGTTCGCGGGCCCCATCTCGTTTCATCCACGGACCTGCACCGTGTGTGTTCCTTGCGTTTCTCTTCCTTCCCGATTTTCCGGGTTTAAGGATGCGCGCGTGTGCCTGGGCACTACCTTCGAATTTCTTTGTTTGCCTCTTAAAATCACGGAGCCCTCCACCTAGTTGGCCCACGTCAGCGGAAAGCGGCGAGACGCAAACTTTAATTTTATTGTGTCAAAGTTGAAACAAATAACGGACTCCTCTACCTCGGGGAAGTGGAACCCCTTTCTACTCCCTCCCAGTAACTTCTTCTGTGTTTGGTGACCATGCAAATATTTATTTCCTTTTTCTCGCCCGGCAAACACGGGTCCAGGTCGATCTCTTCGAGCGTCTCGAGCAGAGAAAACAAGTCCGGGAGTGTTTTATCGAGGAACATACCAGAACGGCTCCGGATTTTCTAGTCTCTAAATAATTTTTTCGTCCGCTCCCTTCCGTTAATCTCTCGACAAATATTTTCAGTTTATCCATTTCCAATAGACGGTATCGCCTTCGGTTAATGATATTCGACCGTGTAACGAGTCGCTGATTTAGTGATTTTCCAATCAACCGAGGGTAGGTGTAACGAGACAGAAACGGGTGGTTGGTTACTAAAGTTTTTACAAGATTCATAGTTATGGAGAACCGGCCGAAATAGATTGGCCGTGCGAATCTTATTGGAACGGGCGAACCTCCTTCATGATTTACTTTACAAGTAGATCGAACTCCAGCGGGAAACTTTCAGTGAACTAGAAACGAGCTCACCCTCCCTCCCTCTGCCGAGTTCTCGTTCATTTGGCGGATCGACGGGAGGCGCAATTAGGGAAAGAAAATATACTGAATCTCATTTTAGGTAACCGTGACAAACAACGGCCATAAATATTATAAAAAAATTAATGCAACACTGTATCCAATCATTTATGTAATATTTCATACAATATTTAGTACAATAATATTCATATACTAATTAATACCTCGTTTCCTATAATAATCAATGCAATATTTCATTGAATTATTGATATGATATAAAATTGTACACAATAAAACTTGGAATATTTTAAGAGTAACAATTCTAAATTAATTTCGACGGAATAAAAGCTCGCCACGTGTTGAAACGCGAAATGGAATAATAAACATAAATAGAATAATCGCTTTCTTTACAATTAAAGTATTCTGTGATACATTCTTTCCCTCGGTCTTTTCTTCTCTGAAACGCGCGCTCTAGAAACTCTCTTGATACCCTCTCTTCATTCGCCATTCCCACCCCCAGCCCGGGTTTCCCGCAACACTGTCCAAGCGCGTAAGAACACTTTCAGCTTAATGCGCACACAAAAACAACTCCTAACCGCGAGCACTTTAAACCGGTGACCTTATTTTCTATGCAGCCTGATCGTGTTTCATGCGCTGGAAGCTCAGCATACAGTGACGTGAAAATGACACGAGTATTAGAACAGTTAAATGGTAGAAAGAAACATTTATTTCCTTTAGAACGTTTTACAGTTTTTGCAGTATGATTATTCATATGATGTGAAGTAGCTTAAGGTTACATAAAAACAATGACAAACCATTCAATTTTTAACAGTTACTACATATTACATTATTAAAACACTATAAAATTTTAGAAATTTGAGAGTTTATTAATAAGTTATTATATCTTGAATTCTTGTGACGAATGATAGAATTTTGATTTCATTTATAAAAAAATATGAATGCATCAATGACAGAATCTTGTAATTTT